>NW_017307110.1:670238-683605 GCF_000935625.1 Nanorana parkeri | reverse complement strand
CCCAATAACAATATCCTCAATTAACTCCGCTTTATTAGTAATGATTAAATCTAGGATGGCATTTTTCCTAGCTGGGACCTCCACCATCTGGTCCATGAAATTGTCACGCAACATGTTCAGAAAGTGGCCCGCCTTTGTTGAACTTGAGGTTCCATTTGCCCAATTTATGTCCGGGTAATTGAAGTCGCCCATCACGACTACATTGCCCTCCCTCCCAGCTATTTCTATATCAGACTGTAGATGAGCCTCTCCCTCCTCCCCTATATTTGGTGGTTTATAACAAATACCCACAATTAGTTTGCGACGATCGTCCGTCATGTCCAGTTCCAGCCATAAGGATTCCACATCCTCCCCACTATTTGACGTGATGTCGTCCCTTATATGCATATTTAGATTATTTTTAACATAAATGCATACCACCCCCCCCTTCTCCCACCTCTGTCCCTCCTGAACAGGTTGTACCCCTCTATGTTGGTGGCCCAATCATGTGCGCTGTCTAGCCAGGTTTCCGCTATTCCCACTATATCGAAGTCCTCTTCGAGTATCATAAGCTCAAGCTCTTCTAATTTATTTGCCAGACTTCTAGCGTTTGTGTACATACATTTAATTCCTGTCTTGTTATTGGACAAAGGTTTAGGAGATATTGGTATTCCGGTATCACTTATATTATCTTCAGCTATAGGAAAAATGTTTCACTGTGACATTCATCCTATGTATAAAAAGGGTAATTGTTACCTTGCCTGCACATTCACCTGACTTTCCCTCAACCACTTTTTAACTATAATTCTCTTAGTTTAGCTGTCGAATCATTGCATTTTTATACTGAAATTACAATAATTGCCTTTGTAGCGCGCTGAAATGGTGTTTTCAATATAAGTTCAGCACTTCTTTGTTTAATAGAGGTTTTTTTTTAAGTGTAAACAAAAAGAAAAGTATGCCCCCTCTAACAACTTACCAGCCTGACACACTAGGCATGTGGGCTGGTATGCCAATAGCAAGTAAGCAACAAGTGTGTAGGGCCCCTACTATGCTAATAGCAGCCCTTATGTCTATGGGAAGAAGGTTCAGGAAGTGACTGTACTTGTTTGTACGGGTGTCTGTAACAAAATCTATGTCACATTTTGTCATTTGCTATTGCAATCCTTTGGGATAGAAAAAAAACAAATACATAAATAATTAAAAGAAGCTCATTAAATATTTAAAAATTGGCATATGTCTCCAAGCTGCTGCATTAGCGTATTCACTGAAGCATCAAAATCTAAATGAAATGTATATAAAATGATTCTGTGTTGTTTCTGGCTGTGTGCACTGGGTATCTTAGTCAGCCTTGCTTATTCTGGTTTTGAAAATATGGCAGAGTAATTAATTTTGATCATACATTCAAAGCTCATTAATATGACAAATGGTAATAATAGCAGTTGGATTTCACATACAAATCTGAAAGATTTACTTTGGATGATTGGCTCCTGCTTTTTGGTGTGTTTTACAAAATGAAAAAAAAAAGGTCAGCTTCACCCTTCCATGGGATTGCAATGGCCCCATTATGGAAAATTTAGCTGCTGGTTGTTTTGTTTCTCTTCCTCTCCTCCTTTTCTTTTTTCTCATTCAAGTTTGCAGAGTCATCTTACCAGAATATGGAATCCCGGAAGTGACTGTTAATATTAGTGTGATTTTTTTTTGTATTCTCCTTTTGGCTGTCTGGAGGGTAGATAAAGAAATGTTTGAGCAACTAATGCTTCATTGGTCTGACTGCAATCAGCAAGACTCCTGCCCCAATTTTTTTGTAAGTTGCATCCATTTGTGCTGTTGTTTTCACCCACTCAAGTTGAGTAACTTAGGGGGTTATTCACAAAGCTGCCGAAGGCAGTCGAGTGAATAACCCAGCCGAACGTTTGGCTATTTACTCCGGCTCAGTACAGCTGATTTCAGCCGTACATTGGTTGCCTTCGGTCAGCCGAACATGCTCTGCATGTTCGGTTGAGCCGAAGTGCATTAGGTCCGAACGGCAGGAAGTGAATAGCCGAAAGCCATCGAGCGGCATTCTGCTCGGCTATTCTGCTCGGTACCGGAACCGAAGGGCAGAGGTGGCCGAAGAGAGCCAAAGGATGAGCTGAAGCTATGGCTGGATCCTTCGGCTCTTTAGTGAATAACCCCCATAGTTTTATTGATGTTTCAGTTGGTGATTGCTTGAGTCATATAGTTCAGCAAAATATGTATCTGATTGATTATGATTCTGTTTGGTTATTATTGGTAATTATTTATGGTACACCAATAAAGTGCTGTGGCCATTTTTTTTCCATGTTCGAAAGTTCGAGTTAGAACCGAACACGGGGGTGTTCGGCTCATCCCTAATTATTATCCACATTTCATGTTGTTTTTGTTTAATTTTAAAATAACTATGTTTGTTCATTGCCATTTGCAAGTAAGGAACAATTTTTTCGTAGTAATACAGAGATTTGTATCCATGCTTCCTACAGGTATATGCGTGTAGGTGCCCTCTGCTGAATACTATGTTGCTTGATGCAGTCTGGACAACAATAATCTAGTGTTTGTGGTATGTTTACTAAGATGTGGTTTCTAGTTGCCCAGTTGTTAAAAAAAAACTTTTCGTTTAGTTCCCTCTTGTATGAATTTACTATAATCTCTATGAGTGAATGTGATCAAAACTTGACAGGGTTAGTCAGAGGTCAATTTACTCATAAATCAAAGGCAAAAGAAAAGCTTATGCTGTGGATAAAATCAGGGATTTCTTTAGACAGTAGCATTAACATTACAAAAGAAGTATTTTATCAGCTTTCACATGGGATCCGTTTATCTCTAGTTTCTCAAAAAGTGACATAATAAGGTTAAATGGATGCTGAACAGTAGAAGAGAAGCAACACATTTTGTGATACCCTATAAAACACTCTCCATGCTGGATTAATCAGGTTAATTGTTCTGGTATCTTAAAGGTGCATGTAGGATTAGAAAGGTGACATCAATGGAGCACTGTAAATCTGTCTGGATCTATACCTTTGTTTAAGTCTCTTGTTATATGAAAAAGATAGATTTAGTGGGTATAAGATAAACATGAGACACACCGTGTTTTGTGGACAAAAGAAACAGCTGTGGTAATTGTGAGCTGGATTTCCAGGCCATCCCCCACCTATGGCCATTAATGTAGAGTTTTATCACAGGTACGGTATTTGAGCTCCTCAGGGCCTGCATACTCCATATACTCCCCTATAGAGGTCAGTGGAGGAGGAGCATATGCTGAATTCAGCAGGAAGACAAATATTTCAAGACTTATCGCAAAGTAATTTGTAGATGTATTGGCAGGGGGAAGGGGGTAGTCTGGAAAGTCAAGACAACTTACTGCTAAAGCCACACGAGTAGCTAAAGGTTAGAAAATATCTTAATCTCAAAGTACTGACATCTCTCTTAACATTTTTAAAGAACAAAGTAATGTGAAGTATGTTTCAGATGTTATCCAGAAAAGTGTAAGTTGTTGATAAAATATTTGTTGCTACTTTTCTATAAATTTAGCCAAAATCCCATTGAAACTATAGAAAAGATAACAGTGCCAGTTTCTGTAGGATTCAGGTTTTCATTGCATTACTTTTTTTGTGTGTAAAAAAAATACAGTAAATACATTGTGGGGTTTAAAAAAAGGTATGAGATTAAAAGGGATGGATTTTATTTAAAATTTTAATTAGCATGTTGGTGCAGGGGAAAGAAGGAATCAGTGAAGGAAAAATATAAGCAGATGAAACTTCAGCTCTAAAACAAACATGTGCTTTGCCCATGTAGAGCGAAGCAACAGGTTTGCTTTAATGCTGCCCTCTCCAGCAGTATGCAATCATCTTTCTTTCCACTCCCAAACATTCCATGCAACCAAAAAGCAAAGAAAATACTCTAAGGGTTATTCACAAAGCTAGCCCAAAGGATCAGCTGTAGGGAAGGGCTGCTGTATGGGCTATTCATTATCAGCGAAAGCCTCGCGACTGACAGCTGCTGTATGGGCTATTCATTATCAGCGAAAGCCTCGTGACTGACAGCTGGGTGGAGCCAGCCATGATCTCACGGCTGGCTCTAGCCAGTTGCACTGACAGTTCAGCACTGAATTGTCATTACAATGAGAACTCGACGGAGACGGCAGTGATATCGCGGTCGGCTCCACCGAGTTCTCATTGTGTAATGACAGTTCAGCATCCCCTGGTTATCCCGTAACCAGGGGACGCTGAACTGTCATTACACAATGAGAACTCGGTGGAGCCGACCGTGATTTCACTGCTAGCTCCCCCCAATCGTTTCTACATTTTTCCCACTGTTTTTCTATTCTGCTTGGTACCACGGAGGTACCGGGCAGAATAGCCGTGCCGAATTCCATAATGTGACAGCACTGGTGCTTGGCGATTGGCCCAGGACTGTCATTAAGGAAAACCTGCTGGTTTACCGTGCAAAAAGTTTTGGCTACACATACAGTTTAAGAAAAGACAGCTCCTTTAAATAATCATACAATTTATTTATTTATTTATTTTACCTTTCTCTACAGTTTACCTTTCTATTTAATTTTATTTTCAAAAAGAAACAGTTATCTATATTTTTCTGCCTCTCCTCCATTTATTAAATTATATTTCCATTTTTTTTCATGGGACACTTTGACCTAATTTGTTGAATTCTAACAAGACTGAGATTGTTTGCACCCCACTGAGTCACCCACATCCACAAAATATGATCTCAGCAAATCTGCTCATCTTGACTTCACTAGCACAATATATATTCTCTTTTTCTGCTTCAGTAACTCCTTCTGGGTTCCTCACACCTGAGACAACACTGCTGCGCTTTCTCATATTTTCTGGTTGTGAACGGTATTAATGATGAAATTTAATTTAACTGACCGTAATGTCTTTATGAGCAAGTGCCACAGGGAACTCAACTGTCTGTGAATGCATGCATACAATTGTTATTATGTTGCAGCTGAATTTAAACATTATGAATTAGATCTACTTTTTTTTCAGTATTAAAGTGACCATGACCTGGCCTACAAATGGCTTAAGTAAGAAACCTGCTAAGGTTTAGGTACCAGGAGGTGCCAGCAAGTTCCTGTGTAGCCTTTAAAGCAGATATCTGGCTACCCCCGCTCTGTAAGGGCTTAGTGCTAATTTGGCCTAGGGAGCTAAAATAATAGTTATACGCACCTGAAACATGATCCTGGCTGGCTCCTACACTGCTCCCTCCAGCCTCTCCTTCTCTGCTCCAGAGATGGTATGTCCTTCAGCTTCCTCACATTCTATACATTATATGAGTAACTAGCGTACGCTGAACTGTCATGAGAGCTCAGTGGAGCCAGCCTTGAGATGACGGCCGGCTCCACTGAGTTCTCATGACAGTTCAGCGTCCCCTGGTTACCAGGTAAATGGAGCCGGCCGTGATATCAAGGCCGGCTCCACTGAGCTTTCATTGTAATGACAGTTCAGTGTCCCCTGGTTACCTGGTAACCAGGGGAAGCTGATCTGTCATTGCAAGTGGCCGGAGCCAGCCGTGAGATGACGGCTGGCTCTGCCCAGCTGTCAGTAGCAGGCTTTTGGCTGGCCGTTCAGCCCGCTTCGGCTTTCACCTCGCTCAGTCGAGCCGAAGCATGTGCTCAGGCGGCCGAAGGGCTCAGGCGACCGAAGCTAACCGAAGGATCAGCCAGAGCTATGGCTCATCCTTCGGCTAGCTTTGTGAATAACCCCCTTGGTGTTTGATACAGCTGCCAAAAGTGCACATACTGTCACATAGCAGAAGGGTGGGGTGACATCATCAAATTATTTGGTAGTTTGCAGTGGCTGTGATGGAAGAAGGAGTTGTGGCAATGGTCTGTGAAGGTGCGTATAACTGAATAGGAAAGGTGACAGAGTATCTTTAAACCCCCTTCCAGACAATAAGCCTTTAATTGCAAGTGTACCATATTGTACTGTTGGCACAGTACAAACATGATCAGTGCAGGTGCCATGAAAGAGATATGGCCACAAATATATTACAGCAACAGGTAGCTTAAAGGACAACTTTAAACTACCTTGATTGATACCTTTATCTACTCCAAATGGCAATGTTCATTAACCCACCGCAGCTAATTAGAAATACGTTGTAATTATTTAATTTTTCTACTACCACTTCTACATTAAGCTGATAAAAGTGGATTTGATTGGTTGCTGTTACAGCTTGAGTACTTTTTGTACCCTATTAAACACATTTCTTAATATTGCAAAATAGGTGCATAGATGTAGCAACTATACTATCTCGTCACCTCTAATTTCCTTACCTTTTGAGTGGAAGTATTTTGGATTGGCAATTCAGAATTTGCACTCTGTGCCAGGTTTGAACTTGGCAGTCATATTTTGGGAATTATCACTTTGATATAATTGAGCAAGAGTGCCAGGATTTTGTTGCCATTGCTGATCTTGTGTAATGTGTACATGTTTGTGTGAACAGTTGTACTTTCCAAACCATTTTATGATATTGCCTCTAAGTATAATTGAGTATCCCACAAGCTCCATTACATCAGTGATTCTAATTACACTTTATTTCCTTCCTTACTGAATTATCATTTTAAATTTAATCAGTGATGTGTGATTCAATATTGGTTTTACAGGTGATTAGCCCTTTGGTAGCTGTAAACCTGTATATATAGGTTCTAAGTCTAATCTAAAATACAAATGTGCAATTTCTTTTGGTAATACTGGGGATTTTGAGAGATTAGAGTTTTAAAGAGGCAGTCCAATAAAAAAAAGGTATGTGTGGATCCTGATTGGCTCAACCACCAATTGGCTTTTTATATCTTTCTGGTATTCGAGTACAACATCTCTTGGGGTAGCTCCCAGCTTAGCCCAATACCAAGGGGCCGTGCCTCCCATGAGGTTAGCTGAGGAGGCTGCCCCAGATAACACTCAGAGAGGCAATATGGGGGCCAGCACTGAGGCAGAAGTGTCAATGGGACAGGGAAGGTGAAAATGTCAGACCTCAGGTGACAATTAACCTGGGTACTCCTAGGTAATCCACCACTGTAGTAAGTCCCTTATGCATTTTCTGTGAAGTAAAACAATTTTAAAAATCCAACATGGAGAATGAGATACAATAACAGCTGTAGGATAGAGCTGAAGTTTTTTCCTTTGCACATTTGATGAACCTGACAGGACGTTTGCAGGTGCCAAACACAGCTACACTCCACTAAAGTATATTGAAGATGAGTCTTATTTTGTTTTTTTTTTTGCCTTTTTCAAGACTAATTTGCATTTGTTTGTTAAAGAAAAGTGGCATGGGTATTGGAGCGCTGCCATGGAGAATATGTGCAAAAGATTTTTAAAAATGTCATTCAGCGGGTAGAGAATCTTTAAATGTGACGTAAATTGTAACAATAAAAATACACAGGTGTAACAAAGTGTACAACTATTACGAACCTGGTCTGGGAGACTGGATGGTTGAGGGGGCTTCCCTTGCACCTCGTGTCTAAAAGCCTTTGAGGATGGTGACAGAGGCCAGGCAGACACCGAGTGGCACGAGTGCCAGTAGTTATGAAACCGTGCAAGTAGAAGGGTAATCCAGAATTCAAAGTCGAGGCAAGCCGAGGTCAAAATCCAGGAGGTCAGTTGCAGTACCGAAGGAAGAGGCAGAAGAATAATCAAAACAGTCCAGGGTCAAAAAGGCAGGTGGCAGTCAAGGCAGGTAGTGGAGGCAGGAACGGGTCAAAATCCAGGCAACGGCAATCTAATATTCAAGACAGGAAACAGGAGACACAACACAGACAGGAGCTGATAAGACAATCCAGCAAGTAAGTGACAGGCTGGCTTGGTTTAAATAGGGAAGTGAACTAATCAATTATGTCACTTCCTGTGCGCCTTTGGCACATTTTTCTTAGAACACGCTTAATCTGCGCATCACTTCCTGTGCGCCTTTGGCACATTTTTCTTAGAACACGCTCCATCTGCGCATCACTTCCTGTGCGCCATCCTGCGCGTCTTTCTGTGGGAAGTGGTCGTTGTGCGCATGCGCGTATTCTTCTGCCTAGCGGTACTTGGCGCATGCGTGGAACGGGCATGGTGCTTACAACAGCGCTAAATGTCCTTCAGGAAATTGGATAACGGTAGGGATCGGATGATGTCACCTCCGTGTCAAGCAATCATGAAAAGGTGTATATATAATAAATATTTGTGTAAAAACGTATAGTACGTTATAAAATGTGTCAACAGGTGTCATACAAAGCGTGTCATACATAAACCTTATTAAATAAATAAATAAATAAAAATCTTCAAAGAACATGTGTGAATGCACTTAAAGTTCTTAAAGCACAGATGCTCCTCTTCTGGATTTCTGACATTTTGGGACATTTATGCCAGTAGCAATGGTTGGCTGCCCAGAGGAGACCTAACAGCAAAGATTGTAATCCCTTCACCTCGGAGAAGCAAGCGGGTTCTGTTGCCTGAGGCTTTCACCAAACGGGAGAAGAGGACATACACGTTCGGCCTCCATTGGATAAGAGTAAAGGCTTTCAACCATCAGGGATCTGGTGTGTGCATTCCCTATAGGGGATCTGCCTGCTTTCTTCTTCTTTCGTTTTTTTCGTTGGACACATCACAATATTGGACATTTCTTTTGATTTTGATTTTCATTCTTATTCTTCTGGGCTTTTTTGTTTTGAAGATCGGAGAGCTTTAAGAACTTTAAGTGCATTCATAAAATATTATAAGTGCATATTTCTACTTATTTTCGAAAGAAAACAACACAGACTGTTTTACAATAGGTGTGATATTTTATTTCTTGCATATATGACACGTTTGTTTATTTATTTATTTACAATATTTTTTCACATATATGACACATGTTCTTTGAAGATTTTTATTTATTTAATAAGGTTTATGTATGACACGCTTTGTATGACACCTGTTGACACATTTTATAACGTAGTATAAGTTTTTACACAAATATTTATTATATATACACCTTGTCATGATTGCTTGACACGGAGGTGACATCATCCGATCCCTACCGTTATCCAATTTCCTGAAGGACATTTAGCGCTGTACACTTTGTTACACCATTATTCTGGGGGCATTTAGCCTAAGTTCAGCAGCTTTTTTTTTTTCCTTTTTGGTTTTAGAATTATTATGTAATTTTAACTCCGGGATCATATTAATATTAATTTTAGATCTTAATCCATCTTAATTCACCTTTACTATTTCCATTAGCGCAAGTTAGTTTGGCTCACAATAAAAATACACAAATGCCTTAAATACCATGTGGATTTGAGAAGTATAATATACTTTTTTTAAAGTGATATTCTTTGTTTACAAACAGGAACACATCCCTAGTTTGCTTCTGTTTGTGCACCACTGCTTTTTTTTTTAAAAAAGGCCTGGGATCCTGAGAGGACAGAATGTGGAGATGGGGCTCATGTCTACATTGGGAACAATGAGCTTTTCAAGGGGAGGGGGCTTTGTGTCTCCCTTTGCAAGGTACACTCGCAAAGTTAAAGGCATGTGATCAATTATGACAGTCCGCCACTATGACGACCCACTGCCCCATGATTTTAATCTCCCATTACTCCCAATGTAAATGAGAGATACCCGGCCAGCTGCTGTATGTCAACAAACTAGCCGGGGATACTGAGTGATGTCATTGACCAAATATGTTCATGACCATATTTGGTCAAATACATCACCCAGGATTCCAGGTTAGTTTGTTTACAAACATCAATTTGTCCATCTATCAGTTTGTGGCAGAAGTAATACCACTGCAAAATGACAGACTTTTGGCAAAGTTCTTTTTTTTTACTGGGTGAACTGACCAAATATGGCCAGTTTGTCCATCTGTTCACCAAGCTGTGAACAGGCTGGGTTTGAGTTGAACTCAAAGCTCATCCTTACTAAGAAATCTAGTTCAGAGATCTCACCTCCAAAACCCACAAAACTGTAAGGGGGTCTAAACATCAAGCACATACCAAAAACTGGAAAAATCCTTTTTGGGAGGATATAACCCTTTTAGGAGCCAATGTAAAGTATATTTCAACTTTGCAGCCTAGTTGGGATAATACCTAATTTATATGTGTTAAGTTTTCCCAGTAACATTGCATAACTGCAAAAAAATTCAAATGGCAGCTTAACTTTTTTTTCTGGAAACTCCTCCTTAGTTCTCATCTTTAAACCCTCCTACTGTTGTGCAAGCTGCTTGTGTGTACCTTCTAGAATCTGCTCTCTGCTTGATGTTTGAAGTCCTAGTCTGCAAGCAGAAGCCAATCATAATGGATCCTGCGTGAATAAAATTGCAACAGAAAGTTAAAATCTTACAGTCCTCTTATCATAGATCACAGACTCAGTCAGCAAACTTGTATGATGAACAATATTTTTTTTCATTAAGACCATTTATTACCCCTAATTAACCCTATCTCTCTTTTCTTGCCTTAAAAAAAGTATTTCATCAATTGTATTTATTTATTATGCAAATCTTGTATCTGTTTACATGACTTTAGTTATAATGTTTAATAATGTAGTATTAGAAAAAATAAACACAATTAAAAAGGTATTATTATTATGATACACGCAATTATCGGGTATTATGTATTATACATTTTTAAACATAAAAAGGAAAACATAGCATTTTAAGAGAAATTGAATATTATATTACTGTATAAAGGAAATGATGAGGTGGACTTAAAGGCAAAAAGCCTCCCACTTCATTGGTGAGAAACACAGTAGAGCCTTCTTACGGGCCTCTGTCTTTGGGCTTTGGGCCTGTATCAATGGCATCAGTTTGACATGAGTTTGAGATGCTTCTGAGATCATTCAGAATTAGTTGTCAAGTGCATTTGACTTGCAATTGACCTCCTTCTGAGCTGCATGACGTGGATTTTGCATTCCCCTAGACCTGTATGAAAATGCTAAACCCACTTGATGCAAGCAAAAAACCTTAGTGACACAGACCCTAAAGCAGAATGTAGTTTCTTTCTCACTTAAATCAAAGATGGTTCCTTTTAACTCACCTCACAGTAGGGTATCTAGTTGTTCCTTTGTTTTAGTCCATAGGCCCTACTCCATAGAAGCCATGGTTTTGAAAAACCGTACTGATGTTGACCAACCAGCCTGAAAAAGCTTCATGCAGTTTGGGATATGTAGTTCTATAATATTAGGTTGTATCTGTACAAGAAACCAGGGGTTATGGAAGTCCTGCAACATTAGCTAGTAAAAAAGCTTTTTTATGCTCCTGAGGACAGAGGCATAAGATTGCATTTTTTGCTTTGCCCTTCATGGGCAAAGGACAGGTTCCCTTTAAGAAGGTTTACAGCAAGGAAGGTTTGCTTTTAATTTCAATCACATGGTGACTGAACGGGATCACTTGCCTTACAAGAGAGAATCATGTACTCTTCTCTCATCAAGCTCCGATGATGTCTGAAAGATATGACACTTTATATATGTTAGTGGCGTTATGGGAGAAATATTATTCTTGCAAGAATGACAGGTGTAGTGTACTAGAACTAACATTTCTCCAGCACAATCCCACAATGGATAGCCATTCTCAGGAGGAGATAAGAGAAGGGGGCAATCATGCAAATCAACAAGCAGGAACAAGTCTGACATTGGCAAGAGCAGCACATGATGCAGTTTTTCTATTTGTAACACAAGAAAGACACTCAAAGTCTGGAGAATAAAGTGGATAATAGAGTTCTGCTAATGGAATTTATAGGGTAGCTCTTTGAGATATTGCTCTACATGCTGGTGCTGACTTGTGCAGACTGGAGAATATTGAGTTACAGACAGTTTGGTCTATGGTGGGATTTCTAAGTTTGTCACAATAGCTCACTATGGGAAGTACTTTTGGAGCTCCATTTAGTTGAGTGGAGTCTAGCTTGATTAGACAATCTGTTAAATAAATAAATAAATAAATAAATAAATAACAAATGCCTTTGAGTGCATTTGTTAGGCAAATATGAACATACAGTATGTAAAGAGTAAAAAATGACCATCTACATTAAGGACACTATCTAAAATGGAGAGCGGATACTCTTTTCTGCTATATTTACTCCATACTGTACCAGCATTTTGCAATTGCAGGGTGCAGTGTGGAGCTTGTCCTGTGAATGTTATGTGCATAACACGACAATCTAGGAGGAAAGCTTGCTTTAATTACATGTCATGTAATCAGTTTCTCTTTCTCTTGCCACTCTTCAACCTGCCCATCTATTGGAATGAATGGACCTTTCCTTGCTTTGGTGTCTTAAGGAAAGCAAAGTGAAGGGCACATTTGAATAGCACAAAATGTATTTAGGTATTTATTTTAAAGCAGCTCTGTAGCTTGCTTTAAAAATTGCCCCCAAGTGTATAAAAGATCCTACAGTTATATTTATGCAGAAGTGCCTGTGAGCCAATGCCAAGGAGCAGATTAAGCCCTCATTCACACAAGAAACAGCCGGCCCATACAGATCCGTGATGCGTGCATGGCCGCATCGGGCCGCTCCCGGGAAGGACAGGTGATTACACACAGCAGCCTGTCCTTCTCTATGGGAGTATGCGGCCGTACACCACCCTACGCTCACCCGACCTGCGCGTCCGTGTAATCACACGCAGCACCTGTCCTTCCCGGGAGCGGCCCAATATGGCCTTGCACGCAGCATGGATCTGTACGGGCCGGTCGTTTCTTGTGTGAATGAAGGCTAACACGGTGCAGCACAAGATGAGACACTGTTTTTAATCTGTTAATATTTGAGCAAATAAAAAGTGGCAGATTGTGATGTAGAGTCACACTTTTACGGTGCATTAGCACATGCGCATTAATGCACATTATGCTGTGCATTAATATGCATTGTGTTAAGGCAGCACATTAATTTCATTAGGCTGCCTAATGCACCAGAAAACACCAAAAATGTGCATGTAGCATTTCTGATAGCACATCATCTATCAACAAGGTGCTGGACTGCCATTCAGAATGATTGATCACACAAACACAGGTAAAGTGCGTTGCTGCAACACAATAGTGTGAATAGGCCCTTTGGGTTGAGCTCAGATTGAGTTGCACTAGGTTGGTCTAGTTCTTGAAAGAAGGTTAGTTCAAAACAGCACAGGGAAGTGAAAATTACTTAGATTTACATTGGCTAGGGAGTCTAGTTAGTCAACTGCTCTCATTCTCACTTTCTGACATTCTGTCTTTCTAATGTTAGCAGTTTGTCTATAATGAGAACAGTCTAGTAGTGTCTTCATCATGCTCGACACTTGTGACTGTGCAAATTGCATTAAGAATTAACCTAATAATATGTCTAGCTAATGCAAAGATACAGTCCTATTCTAATGTGTGAGAGCACTTTTAGAGGAACATACCTCATTAACCGCCTCCCGGCCGGCCGGGTGCTTCCTAGATGT
>NW_017307110.1:657604-670201 GCF_000935625.1 Nanorana parkeri | reverse complement strand
AGCTACCTTTATTTCTGAACGGAGTCTGAAATGTTTACATATTTTGTATAAGGAATTGTTTATTTCTATCCTATTTACTTGCAATTAGTACTTATGTACACCACAAACAGTGTGGGAATTTGGTTTCCATTTGAAAAAGGTTTGTGAGCTGTGAATGTTCAAAACAAAAGAAAAAATATATAAACACAAGGGAATCCTTCGCTTTCTTTCAATGAGAATTCCTCATGTATAAAACTGAATGTAATCATTTCAAGAGAGAAAAATGCATTTTTAGGAAATAACTGGTAATGAACTATGTGCCAAACAAATCTGTTGTTATATATAAAAGAAAATCAATGTGCATCTCTAGATAGTCCAGATATCCCATCCTTTGTACCTGTAAATCCATGAAACTTAACTCTGCAGAGAATGCAGGCAACAAAAAGCCATTATTTTGTGATTCTCTCTATACATTGGTGAATTGGATGATCAATAATGTTTGCTTTTCAAAGGATGAGGAGTTTCTTTGAAGTTAACATCACAATCTGACTTCTTGAAACCGTGCCAAAGACTGAAATATCTCCCAAGAGAGGTTCTGATAACCAAGTTCTGATAACTTTTAAATAAGGTTTATAAAAATATAAACAGGATAAGGGATGATTTTTGATGTTAAAAATGTTTTGTCATTTATTTAACATTTGTGGGCTCTTGAATGTAGAGTAAGGTTTTGTAATTGCTTTCTTCCATTGCTGTGACAAATGTCACAGCCAAGTCAAATAATAATGATGATAACAATAATAATAAACAGAAGAAAAAACTTTAGCTTGAAATAACACTCCTTTAACCCTCCACAATCCTCCTCAATAAACTAACACTCTCACTTCAGCTTCTTACACAGGAACTTTTCATAATGTACAATAATAATAATGATACATCAATGGCTAATATTAATAATCATCCATTCAATTGTACATCTTTTATTATTAATAATAATATCATACAGAAAAATGGTTCCCCCAAACACAAGGAGATCCCAAATATAGAGCTGGATATTAAATAATATAACAATATAATATTAGTAAACATTTATTTAGAAAAGTAGAAAAAACACACAATACTGACATTTAAAATTCTAAAAAGCAAAGCTACCCTACAATGGCTCGATTAGAAACAGTAAATCTGTTGGCATATTTACCCTGTACGGGTGATTGATGTCCAGAGATAGCAAGTCAATAGGACTGCTGATAAGTCCGAGTTCGCAGGATCACCCCCTGCACAGATGGTTTCTTTGTAGCATGCTGGAAGCAAATTAATAATAATACTTCCCAAATTATTTGGAGTCTTCAGAAGACATTACTGTGATGTTCTTGCTCTTACTAATAAATAAATGTTCCCTCCCAAATGCTAAACCAGTAGGTACATCAAGTCCCCATCGGTTTTGCATTTTTAGGTTTAATAAATGCAGAGAACTCTGATACCTTCGGAAAATTATAATCACAAAGGTGCAATGGCTGAAAATTTTCTGGAATTACTGGGACAGTGGCGTCACTAGGGGGATGCGGGGGATGCAGCCCGCACCGTATCACACCATTGGAGGGGGTGATGCCAAAATGACTTAGTCATTTTGGTGTCACCCCCTTTGAAAAGTCAGACACTCGGTCATGGACTGAGAGCTCAACAGTTGCACAAGGACAGGACCAGGCATCATACCTTATCCCGCTGGATGAACGTCTCCTCCTCTGTTTGCCAGCATCCATCACCAAAATGGCCACCAGCAGGTAAGCATGGTGCGTGATGATGTTTCGCATGCGTGATGACATCAGGTGCATGTGCAATTTGTTAAAAGTATGTTCATGTGCAAAAGGTGTGTTAAATACGTAGGCGCTCACAGTAAACAGACTTAAAATATTCTATAGATCTGAATTTGAAACAAAAGCTGTGTGTAACTTTTAAAACTGAACTCCACCAAATACATGTTTTAGTTTTGGACAGAGTGGGGAATGGTTAGAACCTCTGTCGTTTCCATATGCAGTTACTGTACGCACTGGGGAGACTTCCACTCACTTACTGTTGGGATCAGAAATGATGGAAAATCTATCCAGTGGGAACACAGACCACAACAAAACACATCTTTTTTTAGCAAAATGGGGAAGTATTAGAACACCTGCCAGGTCAATATTACCGTCTGTGTCTTCTTGTCTTACTGGCAACCAATCCTCTAATTTCTTGTCCTTGTCTCACAAGGACAGAAAGTGAGGGAAAATATCTCCATCTAGGTCGTGCACAGCAATAAAATGTGACAGAAGTATTCATTTTTTCAAAGGTTATCCATAACTACAATAAAAACAGTTTCTTTTACAACTACATGGGATGACTCTCTTTGGGCCATTGAACGAAACATTCAGTCTGTTATATAGACCACTCTAACAATGAATGTTTTACTCAAGTTTTGATTGTAGTCGTCCACTCTTGTACAGGATATCTATTCTGTGAAAGAATTAAAGGTAAAATCCAAGTTGATACTGCTTTCATGACCTTTTATCGACAGTGAAGTTGAAGCTCTGAAGCTGGCATTTTCCTTCCCCTTTCCAATCCCATTTCATTTGTGAACTGTAATACAGCCTATTAATCAAACTGATCCTTTGCCTTGGTGATATGTCAGGAAATACTAGCTGCAATTCTTTCCTATCAAGTCATTATATTTAATACATATATATCTGGGGAAGTGTAAAGATAAATTAGGTAATTCGTTTTTTTGTTTGCATTGTAGGACATTTAGAATATCTATGGCTAATATATATCCCTAAAAGCAAATATCTTCTTAGGAGAAAATCACCTTCTTCTGCCCTGGCACACTAGTAAATGGGATTGACATGTGTATTTGTCATGCCTAAAAAGATAAAACATGTAAAAGTAATGCATTCTGTAGTGGTGGATGTTTCATTTATATGGTTCACATTATTTCATCATGCCACATATATGAGGATTTCAAATGAGCATATACTGTACATTACTACCTTTTGGGAAAAAAAATATTCTGCTTCATTAGACTGTAGGGATGAACGGAATAATTTTGGCAAAATGTATTGACTTTGTGGAAGCGGAAGCTCTCACTTTCATTTGACTTGCTTAGGTGATATTTTCATATAATATATTGTCTACTTATTTCAGGTAATGCTATTATTTTTGTAGCTAGTAGGAGTTAGTCGCATCTAGCCAGGCTTGTTCTATTTGTTTGAAGATGTTTTGTTGCCTATCCAAGCAGCCTCTTTGGCCTTGTCTTTTAATTGTTTTTAGATATACATAGGAAAGAGATCACCTTAACATAAGCAGTCTTATTATTGTGTTTTAAATACCCTGTTCTTATGAATAGATTGTAATTATCCATATACAAGGGCAGCCTATAATGACTCGATAGGATTTTGTTCGCATTAACTGTCCTTTGTCCACCGAGGTTCTTCCTTCATCGATCTCCTTTGTTGAGATTTTTCTTCCTATTGGTGTAATTAGTTATTGTTTGTTAGGCCTTGCTTCACCCCTGGGCATCTGCGGTTTCCTCTCATTTTATGTGTGTTTTTGTGTGCGCGTTTATGCGCGCTGTTGCGCATTCTGCTGTAAATTGTAGCCCGTTGACATGCTTTTTTCTCTGTTGCGTTGACCAATAAAAAGCAGTCAAATCCACGACATAAGTTCCTGTTTCCTTTTTACATAACTTCCTGTTTCTGTTTCCCCGCACATAAAAGAGAGTGTTTGCTGCTGTGTTCCTTGCTGCATTATCTTGGCAATGGATCAATAATACTTTCAGTGGCACAGTCTGGCAGCTGGCTTTACCAAGATGATGATCCTAGACAACAGGAGAAAGCAAAGGCGAAGGTTCTGGATCCATCCTGTCATTCTGAGTAGACAGCAAAGCGGGCAGTCCTGGGCCATGTATGATAAGCTACGTAGGCATGAAGACAACATTTTCCAATACACCCGCAAGTCACTTGGAAGATGAGGTCTTTCCAAGCTGTAAAAAAGGTGCAGCAAATGTGCATTGGATGAACATTCAAAACGCGTAAAAACCTGCAAACGCAATAAAAGTCTATTGCCCAAAAACGCACTCTACATGCCTCAAAGTAGCTCATTATCTTTTCTGTGCGGCAGGCATTTTTCAATATGCGACACAATGCTCAGGTGTAGCAAAAAGTTTCCCAGCACACTCACAAGCCAGCATGCAAAAAAACTTGTCTCACTGCTAAGGTTAAAAACAGAGGTTTAGATACACGTCTTCTGCAGAAAGTGTGAAAGCCGCACAGCCGCGCCAAGGCACCTCCATATAGTGCGGTCCTAACTATAAACTATGAGTGTCTCCATCTTGGAGCACATGTGGCAAAAGATCAAATTGGGTGCAGGTTTGTCAGGAGGAAGCCCAACCTCCCTTAAAGGCACAGGTATGCACAAGGAACCACGCACATCACAACGGCAGCTGAGATCCCCATGCGTCACTGCACCAAATCAGTCAAGCAAAACAAATGGCAAACACACTCATCAATTTGTCACCAGCTTTACAGCAAGGTGCACATGGAAGGGCTTTAAACAGTAATAGCAAAAAGATTCCCAGCACACTCACAAGCTAGCATGTAAAAAAACTTGTCTCACCGCTAAGGTTAAAAACAGAGCTTTACATACACGTCTTCTGCAGAAAATGTGAAAGCCGCACAGCTGCGCCAAGGCACCTCCATATAGTGCGGTCCTAACTCTAAACTATGAGAGTCTCCATCTTGGAGCACATGTGGCAAAATATCAAATTGGGCTCAGGTGTACACAGGGATCATTGAAATAAATTACATTTTCTTTGCTGAAAGTTTCAGCGCTCATAAATACACACAGTGAAACGCGTATGTGTGGCCTATATATATATATATATTGTATATTGTATATATGTAAAACAAAAAATCTTTTAGAAAAAAAACATTATTACACATTTGAACTACATTCAGAAAGTATGTGCACATGGTCAATTATGTAGCCATAAAACAGAACTTGATTTCAAAGAATATGATATTTCTGTTATCTACATCAACACAAGTGTGCCTGTGTTTATTATTCTATACTGATTGTCACCATATGTTATGGGAAATAATGTATTTGTCTTTCTCACAATAAATTCATTTCATTTCCAGAGGCATGCATTCAAATTGTATGAGATTGAAATATTTTCTCATAAGATAGAATGTTGTCAATTAAGTAAGTGAAATAAATGTCATTGCTTTTTTTATTGGCTCACCCCTTACATTTTATATACAGTATTTCATTAGATGTAGATACTGTAAATGCATTTTGCAGGAACAATGAATGTTCTTTCAGTGTAAGATTAATTTTCTGTAGTGCACTTAAAGCAGAACACCTGGCAAGAAAAGATATCAGAATCTCAGTGATCGGATTCACACATGTGTTCTTTCTTGCAAGATCAACAGGTATTTTCTGTACTTGCTGAAAATGTTCTTGGCATGAAAAATTAAACAAATACAGCCATCACACCCAAGGACTTCCAAGAAGCTGCTATATGTTACATTGTTGTCCTTGTCAATTCTTATGAGCCGAAAAGACAGCAAACAATGTTATACTTCTTTGGTAAACCACTGACCTCATCAAATACCAGGTAATGGAGATGAACAAAACATATTTTGACATGTTTGAAGTCTAGCTAGCAATACAATAAGTTATGAAGTGAAAACAGAAAGGTTTTATTCACAAATTTCAGTAGCAAATTTATTGGGTGGGGGGGGGGGGAGGGGCGGGGGTTTGGGCAGGGGCGGGGGGATTTTAATAAAGGAAAGGAAAATATAAGCAGATTAAACTTTAGCTAGCAGTATTGATGCACTGGTATGTATGTGGCAGTAAGAATGTATCACTTTAATGCGTCTTCCATTTGGAGTATTTTTATTAGTGCGTGCAATTTTTAATACGTTTTATTTATTTATTTATTCAGAAAGCCTCTTCAGATTTCACGCTCTATAAGCAATGTAATGTCAATAAAGTTTATTCTATAATACAAAAGTGCAGTAGTGAAAAAAATCTATTCATAGTAAATTGAATCCACAGGGATTTGAAATGCTTTGCTGGTTATTCCTAGAATTACTGTTGTAATTGTATTGCACAGAATGAGGATGTTTTTCATTGGGTGCTATTTACCCTGAAGCACCTGGATGCATCATTGTATACTTATCTCTAATACTATTTTGAAAATGCTCTCATGTTTTACTCTGGCTTGTGTGTGTCATATGCTCCGAATATAGAGAATTATCTAATAGACCTTTTGCCTCTTGTGAAGCTTGAGATTCTCGTGATGACATTTTCTATGGTCACTTCAGTTCTCCTTTTGTCTGAGCCTCGAATGAACCTATTAATCAAGTGGCAGTATATCAGATGTACATGTGGCTGAGGACATCCAAGTATAATTAATCAATGCGGCCTTAATAGAAAGGTGCAGATCTAGGCAGAACACATAAAAAGCAACGTTGAATACTGTACAAATGGCTTTTTCTGAGACCCTAATAAATATTTAGGAAAAGGTTGTAGAGTGAAAGATTTAAGCAAATCTGTGTGTTCATCAAAATGAATAAATTAACATCACTAGAAAAAAAGCTGACCAAGTAAGCTTTTAGCAGGTGTCTCTTCCTCCACCTTCTATTGCTCCAGTGTGCCCAGACCTGCCTTGTACATGTGTGTAGTAGAAAACAGACAAAAAAAATCCAACAATGTCATGCCTGGGGCTTCAGAGACCTGTTGGCCGAGCCAGGTATGTTAGAGGCAGGTGGCAAGCCATTGCTTATGCAACCAGTGGGGTTGACTTACCAAAGAATGGTTACCATTCATCCCTGTTTCCCAGGGGCAGTCCCCACATTTAGGGGGGAAATGGGGGCCCCAAGAAATATCCCCAGTTGGCTTGCAGTGCAGTGCGGATGCATTGCTGGTGCCCGGTATCCAGCATTGTGACCGCCCTATTTTCGTCTTCATTTTTCATGCTGCAGTGCCATTTGCACTGCATCTGCTCAGACTTCAGACACAGTAGCTGTGCACAGCAGAGGAAGGTCCCCCTAATCTTTTCCTTGGCTTTAATTGAGTGTTACAGCAGACAGATCAGAGGGAAAAAAACTTTCCTACTCACTGCGCCCTGCCATTCATACTTCGACCCCTGTACTCCATGCATTGCATACTCTTAACCCCTGCACTCTCTGCATTATGTAATCCTAACTCCTGCACTCGCTGTGTTATGTACCACTGACCCTTTCACTCTCTGCATTATGTACTAATGAGCCCTGCACTCTCTGCATTAGTACTCTTTACCCCTGCACTCTGAGCATTACTTGTGTTACATACTCCTGACCCCTGCACTCTCTGCATTAGTACTCTTTACCCCTGCACTCTGAGCATTACTTGCTCTTGACCCCACCCTTCACTCTCTGCATTACACACTCCTGACCCCTGTACTCCATGTCTTACTTACTCCTGCCCCCTTTACTCCATGTGTTACCTACTTCTGATCACTGCACTCTGAGCATTACTTGCTCTTGACCCCACCCTTCTGTGTGTTAGATACTACTGATTCCTGTTCTCCATGCCATTTATTCTTGAGTTCTGCATTATACACTCCAGACCCCTGCACTCCCTGGGTTACACATTCCTGACCCCTATGCTCTATGCGTTTCACACTCTTGACCCATAGCAGAGTAGGTTCAGGTTTTATTTAACCATACCCCTTCAGCCACTCTCACTGTTACTGAATTTGGTTGCACACACAATTCGCTGCACCATATTATTTCACTATGCATTGTGCCAGGGGGATTTTGTCTTTATGTTATCAATATCCAAAAGTCTGTGACCAGTTTTTTCAGGGCAAGCTAAAAATGGGGGCATTATTTTGTGGATGTGGTTACAGATAGGGGGAGTGGTTAAAAGTAGTCTTGTCTAGCAGGGTGTCCCTGGATTTAATTTTTAACAACTGGTAACTTTATACTAAAAGAATCAAGGCTGTTAATTTAGCTGATCTTGTGAGATTTCACCAATCTCACCAGATTTTGATTGTATATTCACAAGATCTCAACATCTGCTTGCAGGCTCTTGTGACATAGGGTGATTAATACATCACCAGTGGTGAGGCTGAAGAACTGGTAGGCGGGGGGCTAATAATAAAACAATGCTGCAGTTTTGACTATCGTTACAAAGTTTTGTAAAAAGATGCACCAATCCCCTTTCAATCACAGGCGGGAAGAAACCCCAAATGAGTAGCAAATATAAAATGATCAAAGTCATTTTTTCAGACGTAACATACGTAAGGTGGAACCAGGGCCGGCCTTGGGCCTTTAGGCGCCCTGTGCGAGAAAGCTTTACAGCGCCCCTCAGTGACCACACCCCTCAGTGGCCACACCCATTTCCCCCAATATCCGCACCATTTAAAGACTCCTATTTTGTTAAGCCACAAAGAAACATTAAAAAGTATGATAAAAATAAAACTTTTATTTAAACTTATTAAATTTGTAGGCACAATAGAAGTATTCTTATCAAATAAAACAACAGAAGGCAAGCAATAAATGTCAAACTACAATAGAGTCTATAAAAATAAAGTGTCAGGTTGTCATGCCGACCCCTTTTTTCAAGTAAGTGCATCTAGAAAAGTACAAATAGAAAACAGAACACAAAACTCGGACTACGTGTAAAATTAATGAATTACTATATGTCCGAATATACGAAAAATTTATTCAGGCGCATAATAATAAATTGTTTGAGAATGTGCGTGTTTTCTGAATGCTTGCCACCATCTTGGAGGCGGGAGCATGACTTTACATGACGCCATGCATGCGTGGCGTCAGGTGACGTCACACGCCGATATTGGCCCCACCATCTTGCTGTATACCTAGATATACACCAAGATGGCGGCACGCTTCGCCCCGAGGACGAGCTGTGTCGGCCGCCTGGCGCCTTTGTTGCCACGGCGCCCTGTGCGGCCGCACAGCTCGCACACCCCTAAGGCCGGCCCTGGGTGGAGCTTGGGAGCGTACCACATGGCCACTAATGCTGCAGCAAGTATTGTGATTGATTCGGATCCAATGGTTATACATATGTATGCACGTTTTTAACACCTTTATGTATGTATTATTTTTTAATTAAACTTCTTAATATCAATTGATGGTGTGCACAATGGAGTCTTTTCTCTGCTTATGACATACTCAGGATCTTGAACCGGAGTGTATGGCACAATTTGCTGACATTAACCATTGATGAACCTTGTGTGGAAGCGGACAAGAAGGAAGGTTTTAAAGAGAAGTTGGATTGTTTTACCTTTGCTACTCTTTTGGGGTTTCTTCTCACCCGTGACTGAAAGAGGATTGGCACATAGAGATCTTATATTAAGGTCATATTAGTTTGTGGTGAAGGTCACTGTGATAGAAGAAGTGTCCACTAACGCATGGGACTGCACTAAATGGCTGGACACTACACTTAATTGATTAAAACATTTTAATTTAGTTGTGGGCACTTTATATAACTTGTATTAGCATGTTTTACATGCACTGTGTGATATAGACACATACCTTTGTGAGTTTTTTCTTCTTTTATTGTATCACTTTTACTTATATAGTCTTGCTATTTAGCATTCATTTATGATAATTATTAGTGCGGCACAGTTTAAAAACTTTGATTTAAAGGTCTGGTAATTTGGCTGGATTAGTGCTGCTAGGATAGGAGCTTGGCGCGAGGTCGTGAGATAGATGTTTCCCACAATTTGTTGACTCACAGTAGGCAAGGTGTTGCGTGAGAAGGGCCGGGCATCATTTTAAACTTTATCATTAATATTGCATGTGAATGAGAAACATGCAACAAATATAAAGTAACTATTATCCCAATTTGGCTGAAAAAGAGAAAATACAATTTAGTAAGAATTCTAACCACATTCTCTTTTACACAAATATCAGCTATAGGTAACATTTTCAAAACTGTAGCTAAAAACAAAAATCAAAATACAGAATCATGGGAAAGTTACTTCTAAAATGTATTTCAGATATATGTTATAATAATTAAAAAAGGGGGAATCAAAATACATTATAGTTTATCTTTAAATATTGAGCCAGAAGATAGATTATTTGTCTTAATTTTCACAGCTGCTTGTTACCTTAGCTATGGCGGGGACTGGAAGAGTGGACCTCTTGCCTACTTGGCAGCTGCTCCTTGTGACAATGTTATGTAGTGTCAGCATGGTAGAGTACAGGATTTAATGTTGTTACATAAACTGTAATGATCAATCTGTTTTCCTGCTAATATTCCTTTTAATTAATGGCAGTGTCAAACACCCAGAGAGCACAGGCAGAGACTGGCATTAATGTTTAAAATATGTTGCTGGAAAATGTAGAAGCTTAGCAAGGATATAACAACATCCTTTGTGATATGAAGGAGAAATCACAGCAGGGGCTACTAAGATTTACAAAGGTTAAGCTCCAAATGACTCGTTCATCAAATTTAAAATTCTGACTTAAACTGGCACACTTGTAATTCAAAGCCACAAACTAAGGTGGTAAAATGGAACATGATAATTGTTTAAAGGCAAAAATCCACTTTTGGAGAAACAGTAATAAATACACACGTCTTCATAAAAGGAAAAGCATGCATTTCTTTCTTTTTTTTGCATCGTACCTAGTAAAGCAGTGCAACTACAATCAGTAGATTGTGGGTGCAATACTTTGGCTACTGCTGATGGGACTTGTCTGCCATCTGGGTATCTCACCAGTGATGCTTTCATGTGCAGGGACTGGCAAAGGACCCAAGTGCCCGACAGCCAATAAGAAGGGTCCACACCATGCTGGCAGTAATGTGGACACCCAAAGAAGGACCCCAGCTCTGGCTTTTGTTTGCTTCGTACCTAGTAAAGCAGTGCAACTACAATCAGTAGATTATGAGTGCAATACTTTGGCTACTGCAGACTCTTCTTCCTGTCCATGTGTATTCCTTGGTACGTATATTCATTACTATGGACAGGAGAAAGAATTAATTAACTACAAGCGTGGTACCATCACTGCACGCTGATGGGACTTGTCTGCCATCTTGGTCTCTCGCCAGCGATGCTTTCATATGCGGGGACTGGTTATCCTGCTCTGGCGATGTGGCCGTGCTGCCCATATAGACTGACATCATCATCTGCAGAGGAACCCAGTGCTCGACAGCCAATAAGAAGTGTCCACGCCATGCTGGCAGTAATGTGGACACCCAAAGAAGGACCCCGGCTCCTGTGCATGGAAGAGGAGTGAAGACGTGGGACTGGAACATCATCTGATCACAGGTTTGGGTAAGTAAAAGGGGCATTTAGATAGTTTTGTCAATACATTTTTAGTGCCAACAGTTAGCTAGAGTGGAGTAGGGGGAGAAGAGCAGCCTGTTCCGGTTTAATGTTCAACTCTAGCCAAAATTGTTTTATCTTTTTTCTAGTTTTGGGTAGAGTGTGAGAGTTAGGTCTTTTGTTGTTTTTTTGTCTAGCTTTTTATTGTAATTATTTTAATCACTGGTAAAAATGGCCCTCCCTCATACTCTGACCTATCTTCTCCTGTCCTTGATCTGGCCCTGGTTTTCCCCTGAAATTCCGCTGTTGAATGCCACAGTCTCAGTTTGTAATAGTGGCTCTGACATTTCACAATTGAATTATTAAGTTAAAGGTCACTTGATGTCAGAAGTGGAGCTTTCTCTAATCTTGAAGAGTAGTCAAGTCTCTGTTTGCAGCCTGGACTTAGGATCAATAGGCTCTAGAGAGATCGACACTCCCAAGTACTTTAGCACTTGAGTTATCTAGGACACTTTTAAGGCCAGGGTTACTGCAAGGTTAATAATGCCATTTAGACTAATGTTTCTAACACAATGCAGCCTAGCCTTGGAAGACCATTGCTTGAGTGTGTAACCAATACACATTTGTATGTGTTTCCAGTCTACAACTCTGCTACTGAGGAATTTCAAAGCATTTATGGAGACCAAGATCTAAAAGCATGCCCCAAGGGTTGCTCTGACCAGGATATTAAGGTGGAATTTGGGACACGGGAGAAAAAAATTAATGGTTTTTGCATCCGCCCATTGACCTTCCCCTAATTGCAAAATCTTTGCTGGAATGTTCAGCATGGAGTGGCCCTTTAATGAGCACAAAACATTGTTAACATATTTGCAGAGTTCTAAACACATTTTCAATTATCCAGAAAACTGCATGCCAAATTACAATTTAATTTACTTAAACTTTTAAACACGTGAAGTATTTTATATGCAAATCTCTTTTAACACTTTTACATTTTTAATTACCTGTTATGTCATTACATTTACAGAGCCTGTTGATTTAATGAAATGAAGTGAAGAATTGTTTTGTTAAAATAGTTTATCCATATTAAGCAGATCGCAGTTGAAAATAAAACATAAAAAATGTCTAAAAAAAAGTTTTTGTATTTGATCTGAACATCACAATTGTTATTCTTTTTAGTTAGGTACATATGAAATTATATACAGATGAAATAGGTTGTGCTATGTGATACAATATAAAATCACAATATATACATGCTTGTAATTGAACATTAAACAATACATTTCCAAAGTAACAAAACACAAGTGAAT
>NW_017307110.1:649480-657573 GCF_000935625.1 Nanorana parkeri | reverse complement strand
TTTAATCAGTTCTCTACCATTTTTGCTAGGCCATCCAACTACTTTTCTACGAAGAGGCTATAATTTATTATTTTCTATTCATAGATATTTAAGACATACTAGCCGCTGTCACCCTGAAACTGACAGGATGACAGCGGCTCCGATCTAATACCCGCTCGGCCATCCTGACAGCTGCGGGCGCGGCTTCTCTCCGGCCCTGGACATACAGTGGAATGACTCATATGGGAGACAAATATCCCTTTCCCTGCTCATACGACTTTAAGAAATGTTATTTTGACAGTATTACTTAGAGCAGTGTGGATACAGGTACAGTATGTAGGGGTAATAATAAAAATGTTAGGGAGGATATGGGCCACTAAGGTTAAGTAACTGTGTGCTAGGCCAAATACAACTGAGCAGAAACCATTAATGTCTTCCATTTAATAATATGTATGTCTTTGCAGGGTGCATAGTCCTAAGTGGTGGAAATTTACCAGAGAAAGATAACGTTTAGAAGGTCCACTTGGAAGCTTGGGTAAATTATGGACACTGCCTACTGGAATACAATGAGATTTGTTGACTATTACATACACTTTATATTTTTATTCACTAAACAGCCAGCAAAATCTTCCCAGCAGCATCTTATTCTGTACAGGCATAGATATATCTCCTTTCTAATCATGAGATTTTTCTTCTCACATCTGAGGTAAATAATTTAATTCTCTACTCTTCTTAATTATTTCTTTGGTTTGACCATTGAAGCCAGTAGGTATTGCCAACTGATATGCATAATGATTCTCTTTCATTAATTTTTTTTCATTTCAAGAACGCTGGTTTGGCACCAAGGTGCTAGTATCTCAGAGGCAGATGTTTGAGAATGTCTCTTTAGATTAACAATGGCCAATCTCCGCCTGTCCAGATATGATACTCATTGGAATTTTTAATATGGTGTTTCATATCCCTGTCACTGCCAATGCATTGTTACTATACATTATATGGAATCACAATTCACCAAGGAGCAATAAGTATCATGTGGGAGAAAAACAAAAAATATCCAGGTAATGAGGATAACAATATCCAAGGCTTAAAGGTGCTCTCCATTCAGACATGAAATATTTGTTTTTAAACAGACTCCGAGGACACTTCCCATGCCTTTCTGATTCTACAGCTGGCTGCCTTACTAGTAAAAGTGAACTTGTCACTTTAATTTCCCACTTCCACCAATCCTTATCTTTGCTGCTCTACAATGACACTCTGTTAACTTTCCCATATTTAGAATGTGGCTTGAGGTTGGGGGGCTTCCAGGATTCCCTGTATAATTTAACTGTAAAGTTATTAGAATCACAAAACCATTCAGCACCAAGCAGTGCCTAGTCTTTGTTTTAATGCATAAGTGATTTTTGACACTAACATTTAGGTGCTACTTCCATGTCAATTCTAGTCCAGGATGGTGAGATTCTACAAGGGCAAGATCAGTACAAATTGGAAGTGTTAACTTAGTATTAGGAGTTACGGTTAGAGTTTTTTCTAAGGTTTACGGAATAACATTTAGTTTGCTAAAGGACCGTGTATCTTAAACAATTGGCATTTCTAAAATTGTACGTTTTAACCTTTTTTTGCATTTCAGCATTGCTGAGCCCTGCAGCCTCTTTGCAGTCACTTCTTGCCTACATGCATGCAATCCAGCAACTGCTGCATTACATTTTTCAGAGTAGGTTTCTTCCTGGTGGCAACAATGGAACATGCATGTGCAATGCACATTGCCACAGGAGCTTGTAGTGCCCATGGGAAGCCCATGTGACAAGGTAACAATGCAGAAGAACAGTTGGGAGAAAGAAACAGAACAACCCTATTAAAGGAAGAAATTGCACAAGGACTTTCATGGCAGGAGCTCAAGGTATTATATCAATGAAAGCTACAAATATAAACAGGGTTATTCACAAACCCTTTTTTGAATAACCCTGGAAACATTGATAATTGCTTCTTATATTAATTTAGCATGTTAAAGCTTATATGAGATTTAGGGGTTATTCACAAATCTGGCAAAGGCAGCCGAGTGAATAACCCAGCCGAAGTGAAGTGAGCAGAACAATGTTCGGCTATTCACTCCGGCTCAGTATGGTTGATTCCAGCCATACATCGGCTGCCTTCGGCTGCACTTTGACTTCTGAATCGGCTGAGCCAAAGCTCCAGCAGTTCACTCGCTGTCATTCGCCCATATTGTTATAGGGGACAAAAGGCAGTGAGTGAGTAGCCGAATGCAGCCGAGCGGCATTCATAAGAATTATATTTTAGAGGATTAAAGGAGTTTTAAAGTCCCAGCATATACTATACTGTTATCACATCAGCACTGTAATAGGAATACATACTAGAGTTGTGTTTGATAATGCAATTAACGCTTACATGAAAAAATCCCTTTTATGATAGTGAGTGCTGCCTTCTATCCGCCTATCACTTTCATCAACTTCCTGGATTCCCAGTGTGCTTTGCATCTCTTTCCCTGCTGCTTGATGTCATGTAATCTCGATCTGCCAAGACTACATATCACATCATACATTGCTTCCTGCAAGCAAATATGATGTTGCATGTGGGAAGTTGAAATGTTTTGTAGAGTAGACAGCGGGCATAGTTAGAGTTGTGACATAAAGAATTGCATATTCACAGAGAGTGAAGTTGTGTCAGTGCATTGAGGAAGCACATCCTATGAGCATGTAAATAAGTTGGTGTAAAAACTTCTAGATGGTTATTTGAAGTGAGATTGAACATATGGAAATTCAATATAGAAATACATATTTATCTAATTTTTGACCATAGATACCCTTTAAGTGTTAGGCTAGCTTTTAGGGGATGTTTTATTTTATTTTACTTTTGCAGCTGCCACTAAACTATAACTTTTATCCTTTTAGAGCCAAAACAATTCCATCATCATATTATTGTAATTATTAGCCCAAAATGTAATTGGTAGAAACCAAAGAGCAATGTAGGTTAATACATACATTCAGCACTTATGAAGCACTACACCTACAGCACTTGTACTATTATCAGAAGACGATGTTTCAATATGGCTTTTCATCCCCTATCAAAACTGATGTTCCCATATTGTATAATGGGCCTTTTTCAATTCCATCCATCAAATGAGAACTCTTTCAAAGCTTTGAGATATTTCATTCGCGGAGGTCATTTCCTATTAATAAATATTGTACCGCCATTGCTAAAAATAGGGTAATTTCTTTAAGCCATAGCAGTGAAATTGTAACACTACTTATGCTTATGGAAGTGCAGAGATGAAAATGACCTTGCACCTCCTTGTGATTAGTTTGGCTCAACTCCAGAGTACCCACCTGCTCTGAAAGTCATCGCACAATCTCAGGAGGTCCATAAATAATTTCCTAAGTCTCTACGGCACGTTACTGCAGCTCTTTGTTTGTCATAGCTGGTTTTGGAAAGTAATAGAATCAGATAGCTAAAAGGTTCCAAACTTTTTTCGCAAGTACATTAAATTACATTTTTTAGAAAGTGCAATCATTCATTTTTTACTAAAACAAAAGATCGAGCGCATTGCAGCTCAGCTAAAAGCAAATGATTTGAGTTTATTCAGAACCTTGGAGAATACTTGGCTATTTCAGCTGTAATTTTGAAATAAATTATAGGAATTCCATCAAACCGCAGATGACAACACTTACAATTGTTCAAGTAGCAAAAAGGTTTTAACGGGACAATAATTGAGGGAAGACTATAATGGAGTAGTCAGAAATGTATGTTTTTTAGCTATAAAACTGAAGCTCAGAAATTTCTTGACTACTGAATGATTGATCCGTGTCTTTCCTTTGACTATTTTTTATATTTTTTTATATGTGAAGTGTAAATGTTTCACTTAGCTAAAGTTACCTGTTTGAGTTTGCTTTTGTTACTTGAAAAAAAAAAGTTTTTTTTTAAAGTTAACCTAAAGTCAAAACATTTTTTTTTAGGTTTGGATAGAGTAAGGAAGTGTTAGATTTTTGTTTCTTTTAATTGCTGGCTGTTTCGGAGATTAATGGGTTATTAAACCCTCAGCGTGTTTTTGCATATATCTACTGCTCGCAAGCAGATAAATGCATATACTTTTTTTTAAAAACCTTTTCAAACAGGTTTAAACTTACCTGCATCTTCACCGCGCGCTCCCGTCCGAAAATCTGAAGAGTTGCATGGCGGGCACATGCGCAGTTCATATGTTCAACCAGAAGGAGAGACACAAGGTAAGTCTATGGAGCAGCGTGCACCCACACAGACATCGTGGGACATGAGAGAAGAGGAGGACAGAGGAGACAGCCCTGGATTGCAGACCTTCACCAGTGCTGAAGGGACATTTGAAAACTATAGGAAAGAGGAAGATGATCGGATTAAGAGGAATCATTTAAGGTAAGTCCTTACACTAACATTGGGGGGAGGGAAAAAATATAATTTAATGTCACTTTAATGTTCTATATTTGTCCTGGTGACCACTGATGGGAAATTTTACAGGTGTTACTGGGCCATAAATCAAGAAAAATCTTCCAATGAGCACACTTGTTCCAGTGGCAACTATCCAAGAGGACATTTTCTCTCACTTCCTGTGTGTCTCTGGCAAAGGAAGTACAAGGAAATCTCCCCAGTCAGACACAGTGTTTTAACAATTTCTTACTCTATCCAAAACTAAAATCATGCTCCTTTCTGCCCACTATCATCTCTCTCTTGTGCACATGCTCTCTTCTCAGCATTCTGTGCTGCATCTTCTGGTCTCCTCCGTGCTTCTCAAAATAAAAAGCTGTCTAGAGAAGGAGGTGAGAGAGGGTTCACAAGAAGTGTCTACAAACAATGGCTTGGCTTCCATACATAAAAATGAAAGTTGCAAACGATTCAGCACACACCCCATAAACCCCAGAGCATGTACGTCAGGTTCAGTAGAACCGAAGGGCTGTTGTACGGGCTATTCACTATAGCCCGTACAGCTCCCAAAGTTGGCTGAGCGGCTCGACTGAGCTGAGGTGAAAGCCGAAGCTGGGCGGAGCCAGACGTCATATTACGGCTGGCTTCGGCCACTTGCAGAGAGATCAGCGTCACTGGTTACCGGTTAACCAGGGATGCTGCCATTACACACTGAGAACCCAGCCAGGCCACTATGATATCACAGCGGCCTCTCCGTGTTCTCAGTGTGTAATGACAGATGGCATTCCTGGTTACCTGGTAACCAGGAACGCCATATGCCATTACTCTCCCAGGCGCTCTGGGAGTCTAATACGGCTCCAGGACTCCCGGGAGAGAATCACTTTCTCCCAGAAAGGTTCACTCTGCTCGATCGGGCAGAGTAAACCTTTCCCTGCTCGTTTTCTTTTTTCTTCTGACATCAGAGCCGTTGGCTGCCATCAGAATTTTTAAAAAGAATCACCATAGGAATGCATAGCTAGATTCCTATTGGCTATTTCAATTTGCAAAAGCCAATAGCAAACTAGCTATTGCACCCGCCCACTGCTGCTGTCAATCAGCAGAGGGGGGACCTGCAGTTCTCCATCAGGTCCCCCTCTGGTGATTGACAGCAGCAGAGGGCGGGTGCAGCAGCTAGTTTGCTATTGGCTATTGCAAAGTGAAATAGCCAATAGGAATCTAGCTATGCATTCCTATGGTGTTTTTTTTTTTTGACGGCAGCAGAACCCCCCCGGCCAATAGAAAACAGTTGGGCGGAGCTAACTGTCACTACTAGCTCCGCACAATCGTTTTCTAATATTTTTTTTTCTACTTTTGTAACTATTTTTCTATTCTGCTCATTACCACAGAGGGACTGAGCAGAACAGCCGAGCAGAATGCCGCTCAGCGGCATTTTGCTATTTACTCACTGCTGTTCGGCATCTATGAGAATAGACCGAACAGCAGCGAGTAGCCTGCCGGATGTTCGGCTGAGCCGATCCAGATGTTGGATCGGCTGAGTCGAACTCCTTCTGCACTTCGGGTCGGCCGAACATGCTGAGTATGTTTGGCCGGCCCGAAGCCACACAAATTCACCCTAATTACGGCTGATTTCAGCCGATATATGGCTGTAATCTGCCGTACCAGCCTGAAGTAAATAGCCGAACAGCGTTCGGCTCACTTCGCTTGGGGTCGGTTAGTCACTTGGCTGCCTACGGCAGCTTAGTGAATAGACCCCATTAAGTGCATTTAATGCACATAAAATCCTATGGAAAGAGTTTTATCAAAATGAATGGTCTGGCAAGGGTCCTTAAAGACAAACTCTGGGCAAATAAAATCTTAACCCTTGGCGGCGATCCGGAGAGGTCATGTTTTAGACCCGCTCCCTCCGCCTCCGACATAGCAGGGGAACCCGCGCCGCTCACCCTGGCCATACCGACTTGCCTACTGCATCGATAGACGGAGGTGGCGACAGGCATCACAGTCATGTCCTCCGCCGGCCCCAAGCAGCAACAACGAGGGAGATCTGGAGGTGAGAGACAGACCCGCACTCCAGCCAAGATGGCGCTGCAGCATGTCTCACAGCGGCCGCCCCATAAGGCCTCCCTGTCCCACTCACACAGGGAAGACACAGACAGCAGAGCCAGCTCCCCCTCTCCCCCCAGGTCTGATTCTTCACAGAAAGATCTCCTTAAAAGAATAGACCGTATGCTCCAGAAAGCGTTACAACAAACATCTAAACAGATCACAGACAAGCTAACAAAAGAAATCCGTGATCTGGGACACAGAACATCCGATCTAGAATCCAGGATGGATGTCACTGTGATGACCCTGGAAACGCATGAACAGGAGCTGGACGCCATGAAAGATGACAATGCCCTTCTCCTCTCTAAACTGGAAGATCTAGAGAATAGATCACGCCGCTCACATATCAGAATAAGAGGGATACCTGAATCTGTTCTAGACCTCCCAGCATTTTTACGGCACTGCTTTAAGAATTGGCTCCGTCCATACCCCATGAAAGACTGGAGTTCCAACGCATTCGCAGAGCCCTGACACGCCGCCAGCCAAATGGCCCACCACGTGACATCATCGCAAAATTTCTATACTTTAGTTCCAAAGAAACCATACTTCATGAAGCCCGCACCAAACAACCCCTCAATTTCCAAGGGCACGAATACCAAATATTTGCGGATCTCGCCCCATCCACCATAGCAAAAATACGTGAACTGAAACCGACACTGCAGATCCTCCAACAACATAACATTATTTACAGATGGGGCTTCTCCTTTAAATTGTCGTTTTCGCACCAAGAGCGCCAACACCACGCTTCTTCGCCCCAAGAGTTAACAGCCATCCTTGAGGAACTCCATCTTTCCCCTGATTCTTCAGACCACCACCAGGCTCCCTCCACTTTGGATGTAATTGCACAGATGAAAAAGTCCACCTTTTCCCCGCGGAGATCACATCAGATGCCATCGCCACCACTTCCGGCCACAAGATCAACCACGCAACATTCGGACTCAGAATCGGTTGGATGAGGGTAGCTATTAACTAATATAGTTGGTCCTCACTACCACAGCTGAATTTCTATGTAAATGTTATACAGTTGATTATAGAAGTTATAGAAATTTGTAATGAAACCCAGTCTTAATTCATACTTGAGTCTGAATGCCGTTGATTTTAGTACCACTCTTAAAGTAATACACCTGGAATGCCTTAGTCTTAACCTGTTTTGGGTGGATACACACCGTTGAGTTTTAAATAGTGCCTATCCACCTATTTGTAGAAGCGGGAGCCGTTGCTCACTGTACTCTCAAGTTACTAGGCACAATATATATTCCACTATGTTAGGCCGGAGGTGTTAATGATTTTGTTACTGTTACTTTTATTCACTTTTATTTCCGAATTGTTGAATATTGCATTTTACTGTGGGTTCCCCCTGCGGTTTTGGAGGGGAACTGCCCATCCGCCACCCACTCCTCTCCCTCGTCCTAACCTACGGGTTCGGGATGGAGATGATCCTTCTGCCTGGGGGGGCGGTCCGTCACAAGATATGTGGCGGGCGGCTGGCCCCTAGTCAGAACCGGCAGCTCACACTGCACCTTACATTCCTTCTTTTCTTTCTTTACTTTCAGCCTACACACTTGCTCTTTTCCGCGACCCATCCCTCCACACACACCTCGCCCCCCTCA
>NW_017307110.1:605905-649447 GCF_000935625.1 Nanorana parkeri | reverse complement strand
CAACCGTAATGACGGCCCTACAGTGCCTAACCCTTAATGTCAAGGGATTCAACTCACCCAATAAGCGGAGTCAAGCATTCAGACAGTTCCGCTCGGGACACTTAGATATTATCTGCCTTCAGGAGACCCATTTCTCACGTTCGTCTCACCCAAATTACTTCCACATTCATTTCCCACAAATTTATATGGCCAATGCAGACACTAAACATAGGGGGGTCCTGATTGGTTTTGGGCGCTCAGCACAATTCATTTGCCAGAAAGAGATCCCTGACCCGTCAGGAAGATATTTAATCTTAACAGGTACTGTTCGTGACGTGGAAGCAACCATAGTCACCTATTATGCGCCGAATTCCAATCAGATCCCCTTTTTTAGACACCTATTCTCAGTTATAACCACACATCAACAAGGCACCCTCCTCCTATGCGGTGATTCAAATCTAACCATCCACCCAAGTATTGATCGCTCTAACACTGCGGCCCCCCCCGTCAGACACCTCTAGAATTTTTCGTCTCCTGTTGTCCCAATACGCCTTAGTGGACTGTTGGCGAGAAATGAACCCGACCACCAGATACTACACCTTTTATTCACATCCACACAATTCATTCTCAAGGATAGACCACTTTTTTACTTCCCATGCCACCCTCCCTTCAATCACGAGCGCAACAATCCATCCATTTTCATGGTCAGACCACCGGGGGGTCATTGTGCATTTGTCCTCCTTTTGGTCAGAATCAGTAGATCGGTCATGGTCTCTGAATGATTCCCTGTTGACTGATGATCGAGTAAGCTCATCCCTAGAGTCATCCCTTACGGAGTACATAACCCTTAATGACACCTCGGAGGTCTCTTCCATGACCCTGTGGGATGCTGATAAAACAGTCCTCAGAGGAGAATGCATCCGTGCAGCATCCTCCCTCAAAAAACAAAGACAAACACGTTTAAAAACACTTGAAGACGCATATATACGAAACAAACCCAAGCATACACGGCACATACAACCCAATTAAACAGAACACTGTTAGATACGGCTAGACGAGATCTAAATTTACTCCTAACTAATATTGCAGACAAAAGCCTACGTAGGACCCAACATAAGTTTTATCTTCATGGCAACAAACAGGATTCCTTACTCGCTCGCCAGCTGAGGAAACTAGACCTACAACAAAAACCCCTCCGTTCACATATGTCAGATGGAACAATATCTAGCAACCCCCGCAAAATAGTCCAAGAATTTGCACATCATCTCTCATCTCTCTACTAACCACATGAACAGTTAAACACTGAACTACAAACCCAAACTATGGCAAACCTTAAAATCCCTTAAGCCCAACAAAAGACCTGGCCCTGATGGCTTTACAGCGGCCTACTATAAAAAATCCAATAATCAATTGACCCCACTGCTCACTAACGCATTAAACTCCCTCAGAGTTGATGGTAGATTCAGGCAGGAATCCCAAGCGGCTACAGTATGTATAGACCCAAAACCAAATTCGGATAATACCATCTGGTCGAACTTCAGACCAATATCGCTTCTGAATCTCGACATCAAAATTCTAGCTAAAATTCTTGCAACTAGATTAAATGGATTAATAGAGGACCTTATCCACAAAGATCAAGTGGGCTTTATGCCACGTCGCCAAGCTTATGATAACATCAGCAGAACATGTCTTCTGATAGACCTAGTGAGGAAACGGAATATTCCTTCGCTGCTCCTATCATTAGACATGCATAAAGCGTTTGACTCTCTGTCATGGCCCTATCTGTTTGACATGCTGGGCCGCTGGGGATTCGGTAAAGAATTTTGCACCCGGATCTCGACATTATACTCACAACCGGTGGCATCAGTGAAGTACGCGGGTTACAAATCCATGCCCTTTCCAATCCGTAGAGGGACGCGCCAAGGATGCCCTTTATCCCCCCTCCTATTTGCCCTGGCAATTGAACCCTTAGCTGCAATGATACGGCACACCCCGATATTTTGGGCATCACAGTAGCAGGGCAACAACACAAGCTTTGCCTATTTGCAGACGACATTCTGCTTTATATCTCCAAACCACATATATCCCTCCCTAATTTAATGACACTCCTAGATACGTTCAAGGGGCTCTCTGGGTTGACAGTCAACCCAACTAAATCAAAAATATTAAAACTATCCTTATCAACTCATCTACTTAAGCCACTAGCAGATAAATTCCCATTTCAGTGGGAACCTACCTCACTATCTTATTTGGGTATACACCTCACACCTTCCCTCCCATCACTCTATGTGGCAAACTACCCACCGCTAATAACCAAACTCACCAATCTACTAAAGGTATGGCACACATATCCCCTTTCCTGGTTGGGGAGGATTGCCGCAGTTAAAATGACGCTACTTCCTAAGATACTATACCCCTTCCGCGTCCTACCAATCCCCATCCCACCTCATATCCTGAGGGGGCTGCAACACAAGATCTTCAAATTCATATGGTCCGATAAGAAATCACGTCTTCCCAGGACGGTTATGTATCAACCCAGATCAGCAGGAGGTTTGGGAGTCCCGAACCTCCAAAAATATTTTCAAGCTGCACAAATCGCAACTATCACTAAATATCACGCAACGTGGGAGATACCACTGTGGATCTCCCTGGAGGCGGTTGATTGCGATCCGATAGCTATCGATAACCTCCTGTGGATAAGACCTAATGCCAGATCCAGCATTACTAACCCAATCACCTGGCACTCCCTCAGGATATGGGATTCTGTTAAATACTCCAGTGGCCTTCTCTCCCCTCATCTTCCCCTAATGTCAATCATCCGTAACCCAATGTTCCTTCCGAGAGTCCCCCTCAGTATTTCATAACTGGACCTTGAATAAGGTGACACGCCTGAACAAACTCACCGATACCAACGGAGTTATCCAATACCCTGATATACAATCTAAATTTCACCTCCCTTCTCGTGAACTAATTAGATACCTCCAAATTAAGCACTTCATCCAATCCCAAATAACATTCCCAACAGCCTCCCCACGCATGACAGCATACGAGAGAGTGTGTAGTCAAGACCCCCACACTCCAGGCTTAATTTCGCAATTATAGTCCTCATTGCTGACTGGAACGGGTCCACCCCAACACTTATATATGGAACGTTGGCACACAGACCTCCAAACCACAATAGACTAAGACACATGGTCCCAAATATGGGAAAAAGCACAAAAGCATGCTCCAGAAATGCCTTGACTCTTGAGGCTAATTATAAAGTACTTCTTCGTTGGTACATAGTGCCCACACAGGTGTTACACTTTGTGCCGGCAAGCGATGGCCTTTATACCAGGGGGTGTGGTGACAGCGGTACATATTTTCATATGTGGTGGTCGTGCCCAGTTGTAGCCGCCTTTTGGAGGAAGGTCTTCCAGATTATTTCTGTCTTACTGAACAGACATATCTCACCTACACCACAGGAAGCCCTTCTCAACGTTCGACCATTCGGCATTACTGCCATACAATTTAAACTAATGCTGCAGATACTGTCTGCGGCCAAGCGTACAATAGCTAGAGCATGGTTGACAAAAACAATAAGTATATCAGAAATGAAAAATAAAATACACTGGGCGTTCTACAATGAAAAGCTTTCGGCCCGCATATTGGACTGCATGCCCAAATTCGAACAAATCTGGGACCCTTGGGTCACACACTTCCTACCACCGTCGTTCGACCGCCAACTATTGACGCTTTAATTCAGGTCACACCAAACCGACTCCCACCAACTGGGACATGGTCGCGGGAGCTAGCTGGCAGCGCTCTTCCTATCCCCCCCCTCCTTCTTTCTCTCTTCTCTCTACTGTTCCTACAGTCACACACAGGAACTCTGATCCCATCTAGGGATCCATGTGACTCTGATGACTACATACATTTGCCTGACAGGCATATCATATTGTTTCCTTTGTATGTAAAAGTGTTCCACGGCCAATGCAGAAGACGGCCGATCGGGGACAGCTAACTCTGACACGATGCTCCATACGCTTGTATGTTACCATGGTATATGTATGTAACCCTATATGCACCAATGTTATATTTTTCTTTTGAGAAAAAAGCTTATAAACCAATAAAAAAATCTTAACCCTTGCATTACTCATTTTGTCCAGGGGAAAATAACAGAGTTAAACTCACACATACATTGATCCTGGCAGGCTCCTCAGCCTCGCTCCCCTTGATTGTTCACCACATTCATTAAGATAAGTGAAAATTTCCTGGATTTTCACTTTTTAAAGTGAACTTGCCTTACTCCTTTAAAAAAATCAACCACTATGCATTATTTTATAGTGACTCTGATGAATTTATGGAATGCTGAAGAATGTTCTCTTTTTTGGAATAGTATAATTATTCGGTATTGTTTTAAAACAAGAAGGAATTTGCTGTGCTTTACATTTGAATATAAAGGTACCTAATTCCTGGGAAGTAGGTTGGAAAGGTTGCCAATGCCTCTCTTTATTTGCTGACACTTGTGAATTACCCATATGTGTTCTCTGGTTAATTAAACAAAAGTAAGGCACTGACTGACTCTAGCTAGCCACAGATGTGTATAACTTATGTGTGTCATTAACAAAGGGATTATTTGTTATGTCTGGCAGATGACTAGATTAATTCCTGTAAACCTTTAATTCAGTAATTTGTATCTTCCTTCCTTCAAGTGCTCATCCTAAAAGTTTTAAAAATTGTGATACAAATTATGTAATGCAGCCAAGCATTGCATCCTGGGAAGATTACATCAGCAGAGGAGTGCTGAGAAATCTCAAAATATCTTTGTAATCAACTGTCTGCTGGATACGTGTTTAATGAATCATTATACTCACCTGTAGTTGAATTCTTGTTAAATAGGATTTTGTTGTCGAAAATTTCGCTTTGCTCCTATGACTTTCATTGGGGTGTATTTATTTCTGCAACATGGTCTTGAATTAATTTGCTAGGAAAAATACTTTTTTGTGTGTGCAAATTAACAAATATTGGTTGCAATCAATGGCCCACAGTTGTGGGAGTATTTTGTAGTATAGTGTCCCATATAAAATGTTGATTCTGAAAGGAAAGTAAAGGTTTTCTGACAAATGGTTTGGGATGTACTCATTTATGCTGAGCATTGTATATGTAAGCTCTGGTGCTCATATTCCCTCAGTCTGCGGCTTTCTCTTCCTCTCTCTGGCTCGAGTCCCAGTGCTGATATCACAACCCTACATAGGTGTATAACTCTTGTTCCTGGGGGAACACAGCACTCTGATGTGTTCCTTCAATATGGGAAACACATTACTCCAGTACTCACATGGTAAGATGATTGATCTTCCTCCAAGAGAAAATGACAGGCATGACTATCCATTCCAACTAACTGACTTACTCTCCAACGCAACGCAACCTAGCCTCCTTGACTGACAACTCACCAACCAATCCTGAGTGGGATAGCTCCTATTTCTAAAAGCATGCACACACGGACAAAAACACACACACAAACATACACACGTATAATATGATTATAGATGAGATACAAGTATAGTTTTAGCATTTCCCCTCAGTATAAGGATAACTGTTAATAAACCTCTTTACTGTAGCTGAAGATAGAACCATTTTAGAAAGAAATCTCTGATGTTCTGATTGCTGAAACAGTGCTGTTGAAGGAAATGCATTGCAAAAATCAAAGACATACATGGAATCCAGCTATTAATTCACTCACACACAGAATTGTTGATGGCAAGCCCTCGTTAAAGTTACACCAAACACAGGAGTTGAATCTTAGAAATGCATTCAAGTACCTTAACTATTAACAAAAATATATCTTATTTCTGTATCACTGTAGATCCTCAAATCATCTTGGAATTCATGTTGACACTGTCCTCTCTCTCTGGAGGGTCTGTACTTTTGTTCCTCGTGTTTCCTGTGTGTATTGTAAAGTAGCCACCGCTCCAAACTTGCTCCCATAATAGACTATATCTTCAGTACAAATTAGCTAACTATACATGAGTTTGTAGTCCATCACATGAGTATTTGTAAGTCTGGCGATTGACATAAAAGAGGCTAGAATGCTAAATATTCAGATAAAATAAAGGGGGTTCTGAAGTCAACGTGAAGGGACACCAAAATGAGATCAAGAGGACACAGGAAGGAGGATGTGAGATAATATGCAGGGGAACCCGAAGAGGTACCTAATGGGCAGAGTGCACTAAGGATATTGTAAGGGAACAACTGAATACAGACACTGGGGGGAGAACAAGAGGAAGGTACAAATTATGTCTCCCTCAAAGAGTGTGAGCATTCACGGTTCTCAACCTATCTCATGGCCCACTAGTTGCCGTCTGCTACAATACACCTTTTGAAACACAGTAATGTAGTTCCCTTGGAATACATAGTAGCAGGTACAATATATACAAAATCATGAGAAGGTGGAGCTTAGGAATTAGGAAAGTGGCATAATAGAAACAAGTAGTGTGAGAAACCATTCTTATCAGAATGCTCCTGGAAGTTGGTCCTGTAATCTCTTTCACGAGCTAGACTAGTTTGAGAGCAAAAGAACAGAGATGCTGAAAAAGAAAATGAATGTAATTCATTCTGCGGCGTTTGTGTCTTGAAATAACATGACCTTTATAATAGTGTGGCACTAATGTGTCATTACACATTTGTCTAATCAGAAACCACATTAGGATAAACATCAGCAAGTCCCAGTGGAAGGCGGAAGTCTTGACACTTTACAGATTACATTTACAGAAATCACTTGGCTTCTGGTGGATTCACCATGTTCCAATCTAAATATAATCAAATACATTCCGGTCTAATTCTATAAATTACTTCCCATTTATCCCTAGGCACGAAGACAGACAAAAATATATCAGACGTGGATTAATGGAAATGGTAGAAAACATTTATAATTCTTTTAATTTAATTATTAAAGCGGACCTATGCTTAATATTTTAGCTGATAGGGAAGCAGTCATGACAGAAATATGAGTGCTGATATTGCTGACTTCCATTGAAGGTGCAAGTTTTTGGGGCTTATGATAATGCTTAAGAAAAAGTTTAGCAGCATGACATTTAGAGGGTTATTCACGAAGGAGCCGAAGGATATAACCGTAGCTTTGGCTAATCCTTTGGCTCACTTCAGCTGCCTATTCACAATAGCCCGTACAGCAACTGAAGGCAGCCAAACAGCTCAGCCGAGCCGGACGGATATGCTTCAGGTCGGCTGAGCCGAAGACACAGCCAAAGCGGTGAGATCAGCCTGCCGAAGCAGACTGTTCTCCCCGCAATAGTGTAAACAAATAAAAGAAAAAATCTCTCATGTGTGAACCTGATGAAGTGGCCCTGAATGACCCCGAAAACATTGTTTGTGACATTATGTTACAGTACAATAAAGCACAGAAAATAGAAGCTTTCATATCAAGTGTCCTGACACTTGAGTGGTGCATGGCATTTACTAAGTAAAAAAGCAAGGATAAGGAGGTCAACACTGTAACCTTTGAAAATCAGTCAACAATGGAAGCTTCTGTATATCTGCGCTGGTAGGTCCCCTTTATATTTTTAACAGGCCTGCTAGGATGGAAAGCCAAAAGAAAACAAGGGGTATAATGCATACCTGGAGAAATTGCTGCTGCAGGGTTCCTCCAGTGCTGCTCACAGACATAAGCCTAGATTTTAAGTCACATGAGCTTTAGTAAAGGCAAGCTTCAGCAACTCTGAGCTCTGATTATCGTCTTCAGCAGGGATTACAGGAATGTTCCCTCACTGTGGCAGTTCAAGGCAGCAGTAAGGATGCCACCATCTGACATTGGAATAGAGTCCCGTTGCTTTGCCCCACCCAAAACTGCCCAGTGATGTGACAATGGAATGAGTCTTATTGCTCCACCCCACCTAAAACTGCACAGGGTGTGATATTACATATTTCTTTTGCTGTTATTTGTGAATGATTTTAAAATACAATTTGGGTATAGTATGAGCAAAAATAACCACAGGAAATACTTTGTTGCTTTCTAAGAACTTTAAATTCAATTTGCTAGATAGCGTAGTATCGATCTGCTATCTGCACTACGCACAACTGTAGCTCAGAAAAGCCGCTTCTTCAATATACTGCAGGTGTGATATTAAATATTACCAGTGAAAGCAGCATAGCCAATTCTTTAAGAAGAACTCGTAGAAATACAGAAAGCGCCATGCAAACAAAGCGTGAAATTCACTTTCACACAGCGTGCTGTGCCTGGCCTATTCAGAGGAAATAAAAAGTATTCACAGTTTGACGAGAAGTATTTTTAGCAGGTTTTAGGAAAGTCCCATGTATTTGCACAGAGGGAATCGTACAGGAAAACTCATATTAAAGTCTGACTGAATATAATCTCTCAATATCAAGACATACAGTTCTATAACAAAAATATGAAAACAAAAATATAATTTAAAGCTAAACCAAACTGTGTGTGTAGAGAGGGAAAGCACTTGTCATTATGTCCACAGCATACTTTATCCTATACATATCTTAGAATTAGAGCTCACATCAATCCAGTAGCCAGATGCCTCATGCACTGGTTATCTGCCTGACTGCATTCGCTGGGCTATAGTCACTTTTTAGTAACAAGTTGTCCTGCACAGGGCTTTTAATGAAAGCTTAAATCAATAGCTCCTTGATTTGAGTATAACGGCAACACAGCATAAACTCCCCTAATCCATCACATTTCAAGCCTAAACCTCATGCTACCATTAAAGTGTATCTAAACCCCAAAACAAAAAAGTAATGTATTACAGCTTGCCAGTCCTTAGATGTGGTTGCGGCATCAGTATCTTTTTTTTTTCAAGAGCATGTTTCTTAAATACAGAAAATAACTGCTCATCTTGCCAGAAATGTGGTGTTCTTGTAGCTTCCTGTGATCTAAATATACAAAAAAAAATCAATGTTATTTATTTTGTAAACTACTAGTTCTACCATTCCACCATGCAATAGAGTTGAACAAAGGCAGACATGTTTATGTCTAGCCTGTGTGACAGCCATGGCGCCTTCCATAGATATCAGGAAATGTGAGTTATGTTTGCTGCTATAAAACATAAACATTTCCGCAAATCACCCATATGTTGCCTAAGCACCTCATTTGTAGCCTGTGCTACAGCACAGTATCAGTTACTCAGTCACCATTATTTTGGCCAGAATACCATCCCTGCCTTCCACCAGCATGCCATAAGCCAGCAGGATGCAGAGGATAAATGCAATAGAGCAGAATGGTTGGGGTGTTGGCAATGAGGAAGAGGAAAAGGTTTGGTGTCCTGGTGCTGAGGAGGAATAGGAGGGTTGGAAAGCTGGTGGCAAGGAGGAATGTTGGGGTGCTGGAGGCAAGGAGGAGGAGAGTTGAGGTGTTGGCTATAAAGAGGAGGAGGAAATTGGTGAAAGGCTTACATGGGTCAGATTTGTGTTTTACCTAACAGTAATGGTAAAAATAGTTTAAAAATGAAGAAAAGAATGATACTGCAGAGGATACAATAGTGTAAAAATGGGGAGCAGCAGGACAATTTTAATCAGGAATAATAGGCCTAATCAGTGTATGTTTAACTTTTATTTTATCTCTGGGGATAGGGGGGTGTGGCGAATGTGGGTGATGAAATGTAAAGTGGTTTTAGTGTATACTATTCTTGCATCTATTTTTTCTTTAAATGATACAAAGCAATAACAATTGATACATGATAAATGATAAATGATACAAAAAAAAAGCTCTTCAATGGACCATAAGCAACAACTGCTTGAGGCGCTATTACAACCCTAAGCGTATTGTATTAATTAAGGTATTTTCCCCTATTTTTTAATAACAAAAGGTAACTAATGTGTTGACAGATGAAGAGCTGTCAATAGGCTTACAACAATCAGTTGCTGCGGACAGATATTGGTCATTAGCAAGACCAAGATCTTTGCACACAGGCAGGGCATATAAGAAAACTATGCTTGAGTTCTTTGAATAACGGTGCTGAGGTACACTCAGCACTGTTATTCAAAGAACTCAAGCATAGTTTGCCAAAATAGATGTAAACACAAACCAATAAAATGTCATATGCTTCAACAGCTGGTCATACTCATATAAAGGTTCCTGTACAGGCACTTTGTGTTATATGGTGACAACGGTCTGCTCCTGTCCCCAACAATCTTCTGCCTGCAGATCTTCCTGACACATGCCTTACCAAAAGAAAAATTAAACATCTGCATTGATGCATCACTGTTTTTACAAAATGAGTTCTTTAAAAAATGAATGCAGTCAGCGACAATTAGAAATATGCCCTGTGAAAAAAGACAGAATGTTGACTGCAGTGCATGCGGACAGGGACAGGCTGTTAAACAGAAATTGCAGCCAGCAAATAATAGGAAATATTACTTTAAATAGCACTCATTCTGCCTGTTATGACAATAGACAGTTCATGTGCAGAGGCTGTAGGAAATAGATCAGCAGCATTAAGATGTAAAAAAATCTTTCCTCCCTCTCACCTCCAAATCCCCCAAAATACATAGCATATTTCTACCTAAAGGACATTCAGCAAGTGTTTACATTTACTTTAAGAGACCAGTGCCTATAAGAGCTACTCTCGCCTGTCCCTATGCACTCTATCAGCAGCACTTCCTAGGATGAACCTATTACAGCTAAACATTGTCAACATGGCTGCTGTGCGGCAAATAGTTTGCGTTTAGAGTTACAGTGCGTGGGCGCATGCTGGCAATGCTTGCAACAGGTTTATTTTTCATAGGTATTTGTACTGCTACTTGTAGGCAATATTCATTTGGCGAGTGGGAGCTTTCAGTAAAGTGGACCTTCCATTTGTTTTTTTAATTATAACAATATTTATCAAGCTAATCTCTATTATGTGCATATCTTTAATAAACATCATGGCCTATCCATTTCTATATGGTTAAATCAAGATGATATTCCACAACAACGTACACCCGGCCACAAAAATCTGCCCTATGTACTAGGCCTTCTGGAATGGGCCAAATATATCAGAAGGCCACTGTGGGCCTGCACACAGGTCTTTCGAGCCACTGCTTCGAATTCCAAGAATTTTCCACCTGACCCTTGCAGGGTCTTAGCAACATGAAAGCAACATGACAAATTGACTGTCTCATAAATGGCGACAAAACAAGATTCCCATAATGGAATAAAGCATTATGACTTGATTGTACCTGTAAGAGCCAGTGTAGACACAGCACCAGCCCGCATTACATTATAGCTTCAGTAATCTAACCAAGTCTCATTATAGGAATATACAAAAATACATTTATGAATTCAGTGTGAATAGAAATGGCTAATCTAACATTCACGGTGAATACTGTTGCTGCTGATCAGTGTTTAAATGAAAAACTGCACTCAGCTGCCTTCTCGAAATTGGATGCATTATTTTATGTTCAATTTGTCCTCTGTAAATAGCCTGTTAAATAACCAATGAATTCTATCCAGATGAGAAGAAGACAATATCCGACTCTGGTAGCAAGATCCCATTGCAATATTTTATTTGCATCCTCATTATTGGCACTTGTATCTTTTTATTATTTTTTTTTCTAAACCCAGAAATTGGAACATAAAATAAAAAGTGGTTTAAAATAATTTGAAAATTACGTTTGGATTGCCGTGTTTTCAGTGAAGCTTCACAAACTGTTTTATTGTTATGGATTAACTACAAATCACTTTTTAATAGGCTAATAAATCTTTAATTGCAATTCAGAGACTATTGCCTATTGCATCCTTGAGTTTGAGATAATTCTATTATACCAAACAAATAAAAGCCAAACTATATACAAAACTGATTAAATTATGGATTAAATTATATTTCTGGTATACACAATCTGCAGGAAAAGTGCAATACAAGAGTACAAACAACAATCATGTACTGGGATTAAATAACAGAAAACAGATCCTGATTTGAATGCAGGTTCCATAAAGAGAGAGATCTCTGTATAGAAATGGCAGCCTCCAGCTCTTCCCAGGAAATGTTCACTGCTTATTTAATTCCAGAAGGGTAATGCTGCAGGTAGAGGGTGACAACATTGCAGTAATTCAGGAAATTAAGCAGCAATGTTGCAGCATTGTTACCCCTTTGGAAGAAGTGAGGGTAAATGAGAAATGCTGGCAATGGGGTTTGGCATTGATGGAAAATTAAGCATAGCGTAATGCACAATTTCTAAAGAAGAAACAATTTGGCATGAAGATACATTTTAAGGTTTTAGAAGAATGCATGGAATATGCATTGGGGTATCAGGATACTGGGGTGCTTTTAGTTCCCTGAGAGAAGCTCACAGCATGAATAAAGGCACAGCAGACATTTAGAAATCCAGTATTTTATTCAAGGTTTATTCAAGTGCTTTACATTATTTACAAGTACAGTAGGAAAACACTCATCATAAAAAAACAAAACACTGAAAATAAACCTTGACACCTGTGCTGTTAACTACACAGACATATATGTTTGAAAACCTTTATTTGTATTTTCTCTTCTTCCAGTTCCACATAATGTGTAATGTCTGCTCCCAGGCCAATGAGGACTAGAGTCTGAGCTCACCTAAGGCTTCTTAACCGCCAAGGAAAACCTTGGCAGGAGTTATGAGATCTGGGAGTCATACAAAACAACATCCTAAAGGGGAAAAAGAAACTCCGTCCAGGACCTACTTGGTACAATGTGCCAGGAGCAGGTGTACTCAGGAAAAGGCCTCTGCATGTCCCATTTTTGAACCTGGATGGTGCTTCCTCGTGAAACTGTAATACAAAGTACGAAACCAGAGATTCATCCATCAAAATAATCTTTTTTTCTGGACCATCCAGAAAAAAAGTGGACCATACACTTCAGTCACCACCAACCCAAAGTGTCAACTTAGCAGATAGTATCTGAGGGAATCCAACACCCATGGCTACTCTTTTTTGATCAATTTTTCTCATGGTCATTTATTATCTTACTTAGAAAGATTACAGGGTCCTCCTCCCCATTCTGTACTTGGGGCAACCCGGCCCCAAACCAACATCTGAGGTGTTGGTTTAGACCAGGGGTCTCAAACCTCCGGCCTACCAGCTGTGGTGAAACTACAAATCCCATGATGTATCTCTCTTCGGGAGTCATGTCTGTGGCTGTGAGAATCTTGCAATGCCTCATGGAATTTCTAATTCCACCACAGCTGGAGGGCCGGAGGTTTGAGACCCCTGGTTTAGACTATAAACGCAGGAGATTATAGCACTGGCTGAGTAAAATTAGCTCTTGTAAGTGCTTCAGTGGAATAGCTAAGGTGGCAAAGTAGAGAATGAACCTTTTGTAGTACCTCTGTAATACCCCAAAAGGCTCAGACTTGCTTCTTATTTGAAGGTTCTGACCACCCCTAGATGGCATCTTTTTGAGTTATTTAGGGCCTAAAAATCGCTTGGCCAATGGTGTATCCCACGTACTTGGCTAGACCAATAGGGCATTTTGTTGGGTTTGCTATAAAGCTGGCTTCCCAAACTGCATCTAACATAGCCTGAACCCTGGGTTCCAGGGTTCAGGCCCAGACAGCAGTGTGAATGATGATGTGATCCAGATACACAACCACTTATATTTGCAGCGTAAGCAAAGTAGCATGCTAGAAACCTTTACGTGTGCACTGCTGGCTGGGTAGATTAAGTCCTGGGCAATATTTGTTTTAAGTATGAAATACTCCACTTATATGCACCTTTACATTGTTTGCTATGAATAGCATGTAAAGACATGACACAGTGGGAAATATGTGAGCAAACAGACGCAAATACAAAATACAAATATGCACATTAAGGTCAATCAGTGGTCATTTTACAAGATACATATTTATTTACAGTGATTTCTACATTTTATGTGATAGATAGGACAGTTAAGAAACTATTTTTGATCTCCTCTGCCCACTTTTTTTTTTACCCTTGCAATTAATTAGACTGTAAATCTGACCTTCCCTAACACCAGTTGCACCATAAGTAACCCCGAACCACTAAAACGTCAGAACAAATGATACATTAATGAAAGCTGCTGTTTTTTCAAGGCTAATTTGCAAGCAATTGTTAAGAAATGTCATGGTAGCTAGGAACTTCCACGGAGAACATATACCAATGCAAAACATTTTTTACATTTCCATTCATGGGGGAGACGGTCTGTTAATTCATCTTAAATGGCAACATAAAAACTTGTCACGAACCGCGGCGCCGTCTCGTTGCTAGGAGACGGGCCGGCAGGCTTGCATATTCGGCTCCTCCCTCCAGACGTCTCCCTCGGACTCGTCACAAATAGGAGGGAGGGCGTAGCAGCCTGGCCCTTCGGAAGCATCCTGTTGCTAGGAGACGTTCGGGAGGGCCTCTGCTGACTGCTCCGCCCCAACACACCTGCCTACTCATAAAAGCCTGGAAGGCACACTTGCTCAATGTTCTAGCGAGGTAGAACGTTGAGCAATTTCTTAGGGCTCATACCTCTGCTCCAGCACATGAATCTTTCACTCCAGCAGCATTAATCCGGACTTCTTCCAGCACAGCAGTGATCCTTTGCCCTGTACTCCTGGAGGGCTCTGAATACCCCAACAAACCGCAAGTACCATCCTGGACTCTGTAATTGTTTACATTGCCTGCAACTCAGTGGGTTTAAAGAGACACTGCTCTACAAAGGGGGTTGCTCAGGAGTACTCCTAATTACTGTTTGATAAGCCTGCAATAGTGTTATGTATTAGTGGAGTGAACTACTGTATACCAAAACAAATACGGGACTACTTTTCTTTCCTCTGCCAAGTTGCTGTAGTTGCTATAGTTTTTTGCATTCGTGGAGTGAACTACTTTATTTTGAACTACAAATCCCCACAGGCCCCAACTGACCACAATATTGCAAAGAGGGAAGGTTCACTTGTTGTTATCTCTGCAATTACAGCCTGTGGTGGCATATGATGTGTTAAGGGTTCCAACCTCACTCAGCCACACTAAAGAGTGTAAGTGTGAACCCCCCACCTGAGCCATCCAAAAAGCCTCTCCGCAGCTGAGATCCTCAGCCAAACTCGCTCAATCATTACAAAACTACACATAGCCTTTTAAAAAACATACCTAGGATGCCTTAACATAGCCTGTGAAGTTACAGAGCATTACAATTGAACCCTTTAAAGGTGATATTTACAAAAAAACAATGTGGGGTTCTCCTTACAATTCATTCCAGACCCTAATTTAAGCATGCATATTTGGTGGCCAGCATGCGGCCACCCTTCCTGTACTATACCCTTCGCAAGTCACCTTGTCCCCATGTGGAGGGGTTTGTGGGAGAAGACCTATCAAAATCTGGAAGTCCTGTTTATTATACATGGCCCCCAGATATCCAGCCCGCCTAGGGAAATTGGTACAGGTTATATTATTACAGCTTATTACTCTTTTCTAGAAAGAGTTAAAAGTAAATGAACACGCTAACATCTCAGACAAAGACCGTTAATAACCACCCAAAAAATAGTAAACAAACTTGACAATCACCATGACCCCCATCCCCTGTAGCGCTACCACTGCAAAATTACAGATTACGGATGACATCAATGACCAAATATGGGCATGACCATATTTGGACAATAACATCACTCATGGTCCCCGGCTGGTTTGTTTACATTTGTGACAATTGTAGTGGAAGAGTCATGGGCAGGTCGTTGTGGCAGTGGGGCAACATGGCCAGCCACCATTGGCAGGTCGCCATGGTCCCCTTAACATTGGAGTAGGAGGGGTTAACAGGGTACTGTACATAGCTTCCTAAAAACATCACAGCGCCCAGCCTCAGTACTTCTTTCAAGAGCCTTCAGCCCTAATGCAAGCAGTGGGCTGGCTCTTGGAAGGAGAGGGAGTTTCTAAACAGGCTGCACTTTCATGCAGACTGACCAAGGTAACCCCCACATGTGTTGCTGATGATTAAATGAACTGGAAAGTAATTGAATGAAAGGGTGGGACAGGTACTGTTAGGTTGCAGAGGAAAGGGCCAGGTGATGCTGCATGTCTTCCAGTCAGGAAACCAAATAGGTTGTGTTTTACTTGCTTCAGCTTCTAATGCACACTGTAAGAAGCTCCCAGTTTGCAGTAAAATAGTTGTAAACAATTTCAGTACAGTAGAGGAGCCTGTACAAGACTAACAATGTGGCTGTAGTTCATCTTTAAGGTGTCTTTCGTTATGTGTGTGAGTCAGCACTTGAAAACATGTTGCTACAATGGTTCTCTATGGGAGTTCCATCATGACTGACTGTGATACAAGGTAGGCAAGTCTATACGTTTGTGAAATCCATTTTCTATAAAGGATCCTAATCTGGGTGAAATCTCCAATTTAGGGGAACAATTTGTTCATCGCAAATGTTTTTTCAATCACAAATAAATGAATAAACATTCTGCATATTTTTAATTCTGTTGCTCTAAATGACTAGAACAAATGAATGTTTCAGGAAAGCTACAAATGATAATTGCACATGGATTGCACCCAGACATGAATACATTTACTGCAATTATTTTTTGTCAATCAGTTTGATATACACACTAAAACAAAAAAATCCCAATGGGTTTCTAAGCGTATTGTTTGTGCTCTTGTAAAAGCACACAGGCTAAGACGTCATACTGTTCAAACCAGTAGACAGCTCTTGCTGTGAGCTTGATGGTCTCCGCTTCGTGTAAAGTGAACATGAAATACTCAGGGGATGCTTTGATGGCCCCAATAATTAAGGTGGAATAATGTCATATTACAATTAGAAAGCAGACAAGCAAGCATGGAGCCACCAACTCAAAGTATACACTCTTGGGACAAATACAACTCATAGTATACAGTCTTGGGACAAATAAAATATTGTCATTTTATTTAAAGTTTCCATTAGTGTAAGTGTTTCTTTAATTTAAAATGCTTTAATTTAAGGGGGCTACAAACAAAGTCTTGTGGCCTTAATGTCAGATTATATTCTGTTAAAGAGCTATCAGATAAAAACTACATAATTGCCTAATTTCAATAAAATTGTTAAAGTATATCTAATGCCAAAACTTTTTTTTACATTTTGGATAGAGTAGGCAAGGGTTGGTACCTATGTTAAGATTTTATAGTTGTCTGTGTTCCTGTTCTCATTTTGCCCTGATGATCATTGTCACTGGCAACGAAAGTGATCGGAAATTAAAATTTTCCATTTGTCCCTAGAACCAGTTTAGGGAAATTCTTCCAATAGGTATGCCTGTTCCATTGTCAGCTATCGAAAAGGTGATTTTCTTCACTTTGAAGATATTTGCTCTCACTTCCTGTTGTGTCTCTGGCACAGGAAAAAAGTCAAGTCTCCCTAATGAGACATAAGCAAACAAATATAAAATATGTAAACAGACAAAAACCTGGTTTTAACCTAATACTCCTCAATTTATAACTACAAATTGGATTTAGATATACTTAAAAAAACAACCTATAGCACAATTGTCCTTTAATGAATACCCTCCTCCACTCACCCTTCTGAGTGTAGCCTAGCAACTTACAAACTTACCTTCAACCTTGATCTAGTGATCTTCACTGTGAAGACCTGTCAGTTATGGCACAGCTTTTCCAAGTCTTCTTCTTAATGGACATGCATGCTATTCATTCTTATTGGTGAGATGTACTCATGGTGGCCTTCAACAATCCAGCAGGGAATGGCCACAGCTGCATGTATGCACATTTAAGTTGCCCATACACTGTAAAATTTTCTTCATTCAACTTGCAGGTTGAATGAAGAAAATAAAACAGATTCCTCCATCCACGCTTATGAGCATTGATTGAAGAATCACCCGCTGTCTTCATTGTATTCTGACGGCGACAAAGGTTCTGTGGGTGCATATTTTGGCTATGTACATAGGGACCTGCAGGAAGACACCGACAGATTCTGGCTGTGTTTAGGCATCTAGGTGCAATGCATAGAATGTATCCTTTAAAATAAGGCAAATTGATCTCTCCAGATGCTGAATGGCCTTCAACATTTGTGTTCCTGAGATCTATAATTTGGTTACTACAAACCTAGCTCCCATGGTGTCCTGCATTCTTTCTTCTTTTGGTAATTTTGTCTCTCATAGGCCCTGTTAGCCAGAAAGCTGGCAGCAAAACTTTCTTAGCTATACCCAACTGAAACTCTTACCAAGATGACCTTTGCTTGTCTTCTGACCACCACTCTCATTGCTGCCTATCCTGACCACAGTTTACCTTCCAATTTCCTGTAGGATTCTGATATTATTGGTATAACTGTTAACGTGTACTATGTGGTTCATTATGGGTTTATGTTTCTGGTGGTGTTGGTGTGGCACGTCATGAATCAGAGTTGTTTATAAATATGCATTCAATTACCTTTAAGCTAATGTTTGACAACTTTGATAACTTTCTGAGTCAATGTCTGAGGTACAGAGGTATGGAACTGGCACAGTACTGGTAATGCAGCTATGGTATCTCTCCACTCTCATAAAGACCAGTTAGTTATCATCTCCATGGCAGGGAAGACTTTCAAACAGCCCAAGCAAATTGAAGAAAGCAGACACCTGGAATAAACCTAATGCTGGTTCAGCCGCCCAGGATGCATCAAAAGCTAAAATATTACTTTCAGGTGGACTGGTCCTTACACAAAGTTCACAAACATTTTGCATTTTGTAGTTTACTGGAAGCACTTGTATATTGTTTAAACTAATGTAAGATAGACTGAAATTTCCACTTAAGCTAGTTCTACCCAAAGTTTTATGATCATTTAGGACTATTTATGAGTAAATAATGCAACTGCAGTTCCTTTTGTACAAGTTGCACTATAGCCCATATTCAATGTCACAGGTCTGTCTCTGTAATATCAATTTAAAAAAGAGGGGAAATCAAGTAAAATATCTGAACTGGTTGAAGATGTGTGTTTCTTCTTAAAATACCAGCACCCCACAGTCATCTAGTGTAATAATGTGTGTTCCTTCCACTATCAGATTGTGCTTAGTGGCACATAATATTTTTATAATGTGAAACAATCTCTTTCATTGTATAGATATATCGCTCAACCCTTCCAGCAGCTCATACAGTGTTGTTATTATAATAAAGAATTAATAATACAAAGTCTTTATGCATTTCAAAGATTTCATTGTACAATATTAGGCTCTTTAGATTTCAGCCACAGGGCATTTGCTGCGTAACAAAGACTCTCTAATGCAGCTAAATGCAGTTTAGCGTTCATGAAAAGATCCATAACGTAGTCTTGGGATTTTGAAAGTGTTGGAGCGGAAAGCCTCGTTTTAATCCTTGAAGAACCTACACAAATTTCAAAGACTGGGTTGCACAATCTATTCTAAAGCAATATATTAGCGGAAAGGACTCACAAACAGCCCCACGTTGCTGCATTTTCATGTGCCTTGGCCGCCTGCCTAAAAAAATTCTGCTCGCTCACCACCTTGAAGACAGCTCTTAATTTTGTTTTGATGTTTCAGCCGACCTATTACTGTATTGACTTCATGGCAGTCAAAACATACATGTGTGATCTCATTTTTATTTCGCACTCTTTCCACTCAATCAAACATGCACACAAGTCTCTGGAAAACAGGGAAATGCTTTTAAGCCATGGCAATCCTCTTGGGGTTCCCGGCCTTGGGAAAGACACTTTCCTTGCAGAGTGCAATCAGCGAATGTCGGCGACTACTTCAAGGTCTGTGCCTGAATATTTTTTTATATTATAGGTTTGCTAAAATGAGCTGATATTGACATAACCAAGTCTTCGTCTTCTAAATGTGCAATCTGGGCACATATGAAATGACAAGCAGCAAAGGGAGTGTTAACTTTCACCAGGCTCCTTAGATGTGACCGTCAGGTCAGATTATTGTCAGAAAATTGCTCTTGTTGCAGGCACAGAAGAGAAATAAGAGTCTTAAAGTGTACATGTCATACAAAATAGAAGGGAAGTCTGTCATGAAAAGACCTCTACGCCCAAAAGGAAAGATGTAAAAGATGGTTCATGTGAAAAGCCTTTCTGTACACCTCACATTTGTAAAAAAAAAAGAACTAACGTCTACAGAGAAATTAAGGTACTTGATATACAGCAAGTTAATATGTAGAATTCTCTTTCATGTCAGCTTCCATTAGATATAAGCCAACCAATTGAAAACATTGGGGACCCACAGCAATGGAAGATAGAACCTACATCTGCCCGACCTGCCCTACCCGTTCTGCAGCCATTGACTCAGCTATCTTTTTGTGAGAGGTTTTGTTTCTCAATAGAAGTGTATGTATAGTCAAAATTTTGTGTGCAGGTCTGAGAAAGCTCAAAGAGTACAGATATCATGAAGGAGAGATATAAAGAGTACAGATATCATGAAGGGGAGATATAAGATACTGTGAGGTGATTTAACTGTCCAGCTTTGCCAAACACTAAAGCATAATTTTTGGGAGGACTGACCTTTCACGGCCTCTGGAATGCTTTGGAATGCACTGGAATGCAACACACCGGGCTCTCTGTGTTCAGGGGTGGGAGGGGGCGGCCCCCCGTCTGCAGTATGATCGGCCACACCCGAATGCGTGGCACTTTAGTGCCTGCGTTCCAGTCCAGTGTGAGCTGTACAATGCTGCATGCACTATTTTTTCTAACCACACCAAAGCGCAGGCACTAATGTGACAACGCGTTCGGGTGCGGCCGATTGCACTGCGGGCAGGGTGTGTGGCTGTGGTGCCATTGACTTCAATACACCATCACATCCACTTCCGTCCCTGAATGCAGGAAGCCGTCTGGGTTAAGTTCCAGTGCATTACAGAGGCCGAACACTCTGGAACGCACTCTTTGTGGTGTGAACCGGCCCTTAGGTTGGTTGAAAAAAAGAGAAATGTCCATTTGGTTTAAACTTTTACAAACTTCAGCAAACTTGGCCCAATGCCTCTAATGAAGGTGTGTACCCTCCAGCTGTGCTTTAACTAAAAATCCCAACATGTTTCTGCCTCTGGAAGTTATGCCTGTAACTGTCAGTTTGGCAATGCCTCTTGGGACTTATAGTTCCACAAAAGCTCCCCCCGCATCTCTAATGTGCAATACTTGTTTATTAGCCTTACACTGGGGAAAAGAAACTGCTAATGTTTTAAATTGAGTCCTTAAAGTGTATTATTGTTGTTTTTATTCGCTTTGTTAAGATTTATTGTCTTTTCGAACTCCTTCTGCACTTCGGGTGATCCGAATCCACACGAAGCAAGCCGATGTACGGCTGATTTCAGCCGATATACAGCTGAAATCAGCCGTACCAGCCTGAAGTGAATAGCCGAACAGTGTTCGGCTCACTTCACTTCTGATCGGTCATTCACTCGGCTGCCCTCGGCAGCTTTGTGAATAGACCCCTTTGTTTTCTTGACCATTGTCACTGGGACTGAATGTGACAGAAATCCAAATTTTGAGTTGTCACCAGAACAGCAATAGAGGGGGAACATTTCAGTAAGGACACTTGTTCCAGTGGCCACTAAGAGGACATTTCACTCTGTTTAGAGAGATTTCCTCTTACTTCCTGCTGTATCTACAGGCCAGGAAGTGAAACAAAATCTCTCCAACAGGACAAACATAATAGAAAATAAATTGACTTTAAAGTCTATCTAAACAAAAAAAATGTCTATTGCATTTTACCAGTCCTTATGTAAGAGTCCAGGGCGACTACGCATGCGCCAATGGCGCGTTGCCGCAATAGGAAATCTGCGGCAACTGCGCATGCGCCAAAGATGCGTCAGTGCACCAACCCGCGCATGCGCTGAAGACCTGATGGAAAAAGGCAGGAAAATGCCCAGGAGGCGCACAGGAAGTGACCTCAAACTGATGGAAAAAGGTGGGAAAATGCCCAGGAGGCGCACAGGAAGTGACCTCAAACTTCAATCATCACTTCCATATATAAACCCAGCTCAGAGACTGCCAAATTGCTGGATTATCTTCAGTCCCCCCTTGTTCCTGTGCCAGTGTGTGATCTGTCTGAACTTGTTGGGACCTGGAAACCTATTTGACTACTCTTGATTGCTGCCTGCCATTGACCTCGGATTTGTACCTTGACCATTCTACTTCTTTGCCCCTTTTGTACTCAGCTGCCAGATTGGAACCGACCCCGGCTTGGATCTCGACCATTCTTCTGATTAACCCTTGTGTACTTCGTTGCCAGAGTGGACCTGACCTCCGCTCGTATCTCGGACTAAGGCTTGCACGGTGCTCCGCATCCCTGGCACCCGTGCCACTTGGTGTCCACCAAGTCTCTGTCTCCATCTCCAGAGACTTCAAGGACTCGAGGTGCAAGGGAGGCCTCCCTACTACTTCGGTCTCACCTCAGGTACATGGCTCACATGACACCTTAGATGTGATGGCATTTTTTTTTATTTGGCTTTTTCCCTTTTTATGTTTGTCTGGTAATTCTGTTAGTAATGCACCTCCTGTCCAGCAGTGAGGAAGATCACTCACTGTATTTTATCTGTGATAGAGCAACTTTGTCACCCTAAGCTGCTTGCTTCTAATGTGGACCAGACTACCTCCCTTTCTCCTCATCTACATAACATGGGGCAGGTGTTCTGATGAACTTAGCAGTATTGATAACATTCAGCAAATAAGAGAAGTTCATTAGTGGGGTCTACATAGATTTTAGACTTAGATGATCAGGGAGAACTAAGTAGTACTTAGGGCAGTACTTAATGATGCCCTTTGATGCTGCTGTGGCAGGTAGAGAACAATAGACATGAATGTAATGATGTAAAGCAATTCTTCCATGCCTGTGTGTCACAATTCACCCTGTGTATTGTTAATATGAGGCATAGGACCAGTTTTTTTTTAAAAGTTGGTCATACACATAATGATACAGTCATTTAATAATACAATCATTTCAACAAAATAACCGTTATCTTTTAGTAATTGGTTACACTAATTATGCAAGTTGATCAATAAATGATTATTTTTACAGAAATTCAAGCATCATTTGTGGTGGAAATTCAATTCAATCAAACTGATTTTGTTGTTGTTGCATTAAACGGTTGCTTTTGAGCATGGGGGTCATTGGATCTAATCTATGACAGCTTGATCATAATTTTCAGTTTACGGCCACAATTTATGTGCTTTTATCCTTTGGTGCCTTGTATTTTTCTTCATCAGAGATGAGCACATAGATGCAGTTCAACAATAATATTGAACATTGATCTCTTATCTGGGTTTTGACACAAAACAGATGCAAGTGAAACTTGTAGAGCAGTTCAACAATTTACAATATATCATTTTAAGCTTCTGTGTTGTTGAAAATGTAATTTAATGGTATGCTGATTTATAACTGCATCTGGTAAATATGGAACCTACAAATTTTAACCAATAAATGGTTTGTAAATACAGTAAAGGAGAAAGAATGAATCAAAGTGTACTCTAGAGGGAGCTCTGCAACAAAAGTCAGCACTGCCAGCATAAAGCTTATTTAACCTGTGAAAAGAAGATAGCATCAACAATACAGGGCTGAATTTCTCTCTTTGCATATAAATATACTGCACTATTTTCCAAAATGGCTTCATCAGCTGCCGTGGATATGAAATGTTTATATCAAGAAAGTACTAGTTTAAAATAAAAAATTTTGTCTTCTGCCCTATTTCTGAGTCACGATGTGTGATTATTTATTGCTGAAAGAAACCATCAATTATCATAAATAATGGAGACAATTTTAATTATATTCAGAAGAAAAAAAAACCAATACATCAGTTGTTTTTTTCTCTTTAGCAATCTTTTTCTTTTAGAATGTGTCAGTCAGTCCTAATAATTTCTACTATGCTAATCCAGATGGTTTTATTTTCCTTCATCTATTTTATAATGACATGTCCATCATAAATATTTTATATAATGGACATGTAAAGTGCTTGATTCATCTCAACACATCTGCCCGTAATAATCTGATCTTAAAAGTAAACTCTGCCGCAAAAAAATACATAAACTACTGTTGCTGAATTTTGTTTCTGAAAATGTTAACTGCTTGGCTGCTATGCTGATCCATTCATACACAGCCAATTAAATCTGAACTTGCAATTAGGCATGTAAATTTCGATTTGTTTTGAATGGATATTCATACCAATTTTGTTAACTAGAGCTTACATAGGGCTTCCTTTCCTCACAATTGGAGCATTGGGGGAGAGAAATATAAGAGAAGCTGTATAATCCAATGACAGCTGCCACCACCCGCAGGTGATAACAGACCATTTGTGGGCTTCCCTGATTTAGTTTCACTTTGTAAAATAAATCTTCCCAATTTTCATCCACCATTTAGTGACACCACTTTAGCAGCCAATAAACATGATCTTTTTGGACAATGTGCCAGCAGGTCGTTGTCAATTAGCTGAGAAGTTATGGAAATCATGGAGTATAACCAAAAGAAGCCTTCTTCTCAGGAACAAATTTAAAAGTTTAAAATGCTTGACATGTTCACATGAAAGCAGATTGGCTATGTAAGATTCCCCAATTACTCTGCACCCTACAGAGAAGGACCCAGAAAGGAATGAACAGCACTGGGAGAGCTTGCTGAAAGGAGGAGTGAGCACCGAGATGACCTTTTCAGTGTGCTGCTGCTATTTATCAAGTCATAGGCTGGAGCCGGTCCTTGACCAAACTGTATTGCAAAACTGCCATACAGAAAAGTAAGGGCAGGTTATGCTGTCTGGCAGGTAGGCGTAAAATACATTCTCGATCCTGTGCTAATCGATCAAACCAGTCCAAGACAATGGATGAAGAAACTTGCAAACTGCACACCAGAAGACGATCCTGCATAAGTCTTAAATTGGGAGAATAATATGTACTCTTCCCAGTATTGGAAATACAACAATTACATACTGATATGTAATTTGTCTTTTGAGCTGTAGATGGTGCTGTAGTGCAATGTTAGTCTCTATGTTCCTGCTTATCTATGGTACACAGGAAGTTTTTCTCCCACCATATATGTTTTCTGCACAATACAAATAAATACATGTAATGTTCTTCCAAGCAAGTAAAACTTAATTCAGCAATAATTAATTCAGCATTCCTCAAGAGTTTAGTGCTTCATCCAAACACATAACCGGGACACTGCAGATGTCACACACCAGTTCTATATACTGAGAGCTGAGCGTTCACAAACCACTGATCACTCAGCTCAACGTCTTCTACCTGCAGAGACACTGCAGTCACTGATCACTGTAGGGATTCCCCCCTCCTCTGTCTGTTTCTGTAGCGCTCATTAGAGGAACAGACAGGGCAGGGGGCATGCACAGCTGGCTCAGGCTCTACAGAGGCAAAGCCAGCAGTCAATCAGACTTCTGGGTGGTCCCCAACAATGTTGTTCGGATCCTTCCTGACTGTAGTGCGGCTCTGCGCTGTTAACAGGTAGAGGGAGGTAGTCTGCTATATGCTGACTTTGGGTCACAGGAGCATATTAATACATTTATTACATTTATGCGCTGTCAACAGGTAGAGGGAGGTAGTCTGCTATATGCTGACTTTGGGTCACAGGAGCATATTAATACATTTATTCATGTGACTCAAAGAGAAGTAAAGCCAAAAAAAGGTTTGGCTTTACGCCTCTTTTAATCGACTTAAATAAGGTATACACGGTTAGAATTGTATACGAAAGTAGTAGTTTTCTGAACGTACGTTCAAATATCTATCAATCTATCAAGATTAGTATCTATCAAATATCTATCAATGGACAGACGAAAACGACAATGTTCCCAACAATTTTCGAAGGAGCATGTTGGGAATCGTTTCTCAATTGAACAAATTTCTAACAGTCAGTGTGGTTTTCATTTGGAAACTCCATTTATTCCAAAATAACATGTTAAATGCGGAAATTAAATGAAATTTTGAATGACAATTGCCAATTTTCTGATGACAGTATTGAACGTTCCTTTAACAATAAGTTCCTTTATGCTGTGTGGCAGGGCTGTCTGAGCCACATAACTAGCTGGACAGAGTTACAAATCTTTTGGCAGGGAAGACCTACATATCTGAACTGTGAATTTAGTTATTTATGATTTTGCTTCAAATGTCATTCACGTCTAATCTGCATTTCTGGAACCAATGCTCCTGCAGAAAACATGTTCTGAAAATGACAGCTGTAAACAGAATGTGGCTTTACCTTACTGGATTGGTAGAAAGAAAATAAACAAGAGTGATATTCACAAACCGAACCTCACCCACCTTTTACTGGACTTTTATCTCTAAGATTTCCAGCCCATTCATGTAACCACTTGCACATGAATAAACTTTCCTTGAAGACTGGAGCTCTGTATCCCCCTTATAATTAGTGAAGCACAGCCAAACCAACAGATGATAGCTAACGGCAAGTTGTGTCTGGTTCTGCTCAGGTCAGTTTTGTTATGAGAGAAGTATTGAGAATTTTTTTTTATTTATCGTGTGGTTTCAAACCCTGCAGTTAGAACCTCAGGGTTTCCATATGCCACCACCATCTGGATGGATCATCTAAGATTGATTCAGGATAGCAGGGTTACTATTAGACATTTGTTAACATAATCACAAATCTTTTTATTTTGTAAGATCCTGCTAAATTGCTTAAAAACAATTATCACAGCATATCACTTGATAGATTAAGAACAGTTCAATTAGAAAAACATGGCAATGAAATTCTACATGATTAATTTTTTATGTTAAGCTCGGCTTTCCCGCAAAAAGAGCTCCCCTTAGAATAAACCCCGTCCCCCACCCTATAAAAAATAAAATCAGAGATGCTTCCAGTGTGTGCAGTGAGGATCCCACGTTTATACTCATAATAGCAGCATCATAATATTAGCACACACAAAACTTGGAGGTGCTAAAGAGCGTGACTGCATACATGATGCTTTATTCCCCATGGTCCAGGTTCCCAGCTGTGATGGGTGTCCTCTCTCGTCGATTGTGAGGCTTAAAGGAGAAGTATGAGGTGAGTGATTTTCACTCATCCTCATAGTTAGAGACGACGTGTGACATTGGAACTGTCACACGTCGACTCTATTGATTGGGAAGTGTCGAACATATACCGTTGCTCGCTCACTTTCGAATCATGTCCTGCAGAGAGCAGTGACTGTCAGTCACTGCTCCCTGCAGCGATTCCCCCCTTCCCTCTCCGATCCTCCAGCACTGACTGGAGGGAAGGATGGCGGAGGGGGCGGGCATAGCTGGCTCTGGCTGTAGATAGGCAGAGCCCGCTGTCTGGGTGGATCTCGACATTATTGTCTGGATCCGTCCCAGCTGTGGTGCTCTCAGCATATAGCGAGCTGTAGCTCGCTATATACTGAGCCATGGGAGGATGTTAGTATATGTCCTCCCATGACCCTGAGGAGAACTATGGGATAAAAGGTTTACCCCATAGTTCTCTTTTAAATATAAGGCTAGCCAAAATGTTTTAATTTAGATTTGGATGGGGTGGAGACGAGAGGAGAGGAGTTAGTAGACCTGTCATGTTTTTACTGTTATCTGGAACTTGATAGATAGATTTACACTCCCTTCCTGTACTGCTGACAACAGGAAGTGAGAAAAAAAACTGCAAAAAGGACACAGCATTTAATTCCAAGCTAAAAGACATTCTTGCTTTCCCCTTCTCTGCTTAAAAAATGCAGTTTTATTTCTTTCTGGGTTGCTGTTGCAGATTTGCTTTTAGTTCCTGTCGAGTGAAACCACTATCAGCAGAACAGGAAGTGAGGGTCAATCTTTACCTTTACCATTCCAAAATACCATACAGTGGGGTAAGAGGATCTTTTCATATGGCTTCTGGGGGCAATATTGAAAACACACAAATACTTTAAACAAAATGCTTGGACAGTATAATTTTCATGGACAATCGCAGCAAAAGCATACACCGGCAGTGCATATTTAGCTGTGCATTTATTTTTTTTCTTTTACAATTAGTTTGGTTTACATACAACATCAGCACTCCAATATGATTATTTGCAGTTTGAATGTGAAAAGGCAAAAAAGTTTGGGGTTCCCTTAATATTACAACTAGACCTTTATTCTAGCTTAGGTGGCCAGGAATGAGAGGGTTTAAAGTAAAATCTGGAAGCCCCCTGTATAATAAGGAGGTGACCGGATATTAACCCTCTCCCAGGGGAATACGTATAGGAGTACATTGCAGTGCATTGTGGTCATAAAGCTTTAGGCCCAGCAAAATCCTGCATAAGTTCACCAGGACCGCAAAACGTGAACAGAAAGGATCTGCAGCAAACCCATGATAGACCCAAACCTTATGCCTAGTCTTTGTGCAATAAAACTGAACAGGGATTCTAACCATTCCCCACCCTATTGATAACAAAAAAAAATTCTCCTGGACATACACTTTAAAGAGAACCAGAACTTTGGAAGCAGATGACAAACAAAACCTATAATGGGAGAAATTTGTAAAATGTATTGAAGTGTACAATCTTTCCCAATACTCAGCGGAATTCAATATCACATTGGTACCGAATTCTGGAGTTAATTCTGCCTAAGAAACGTCTGCACCAAATTCAAAAACATGCCTGCCCATTTTGTGGACGTCTACCAACTCCTGCACCAAATTTAGGTAGTTCTTATTTGCTCCATATTTCATTCTGGCACTATGCTTGCGATATATCTAATAAATAAACTCTGATAGGTCGGTAATAAGAAATGTGATGCAAGGTAAGACCAAGTATTGGCATAACTAGTCCATTGCACATTCATACCCTGTTTCCCCGAAAATAAGACCTACCCCAAAAATAAGACCTAGTTGTGACCATTCCCAGGGCCGTTGGTGGCATAAGGGGGAACTTGAAGAGCCGCAGGAGAGAATCAGCAGTGCCAACGAAGCCCGCGCTAGAGGAAGCGAGGCAGAGCCGCATAAGCCGATGCCTCCTCTATAGTGCCAACTCCTGTCACAGGCAGAGTGATACCAAATGCACTCCGCCTGTGAGGAATCAATAGTGAAAGTGCACTTCGCTCATTCTGGCCAGCGATTGGTTAGCAAATTGCTCTTGGAAATGTACGGCACTCCTGATTGGCCTGACCACCATATTTTTGTACATGAATACATGTATACTTTTCTACATGAATAAGTGTGGATTGTTGTACATTAAAAAAAGAAATAAGACCTACCCGAAAATAAGACCTAGTGTGTTTTTTTGAGCCAAAAAAATATAAGACAGTGTCTTATTTTCGGGGGAAATACGGTATTATATATGTCTGTCACACACCTCGGGTCCCACATTCCTTGAGGAGGAAACTGAGGAGCCAACTGAAATTTAAATCTGTCTAAGACACATATGGACACTTTGGATACAGATGACACATCTACAGTACAGTATGTACTTTATCAGTCTGCAGATATCTGCCCCACAATTTTTCACTCAAGCCAGAGCCAGTTTTATCAGATTGTACCAAATTCATGAATGGAGTACGCTTGTACATAAATTTGGGGCAATGACACCCGATTCCTGTAACCCTGAGACACTTTTCTTATGTGTCTCAACAACACTCTTTTTGAATTCCCTTAACTGACTTTGTGTGTTACTGTTAAGCAGTGTGTGTATTGTCCTATATAGGACACAGTTTACACAATACTTTGCAAAACTATAACCTGTAAGGAGAAAGCAGCAGCACATGTTCAACATCACTTCACTCTCACACTTTGACTTCCAGGAGTAAGGGGGAATACTCAGTACCTCTGGGTATGGAGAAGCTTGGGACTCACAACTGACAGCACTGGTGCTTGGTGATTGGTCCAGTGCTGTCACATGAAGAAGAGAAAGTTTCCTCAGCTCTTTGTAAGTTCATTGTAAAGATTTTAAATCTTAAAGCTTTTTTGGGATAGCGTAGGGGAGGGTTCAAATTCCTATACATGTTTTTTTCACTGTCTATGTCCCCTTATTTCTCTTCGATCCTGCTACCAAGACACAACAGGAAGTGAAGGCAAATCGCTTCAAAGTGAGGGGGTATCTGCTCTGACTCCTATATAATCAAAACAGGTGCATTCATTAGAAGATTTCCACCCTCCTTCTGTTGCAGAACCATCCTTATAGTTCTGGATTTCTATCACTTCTTGCTCCAGGAACAATGACCACCAGGACAGACAGTGAGGGTGAATCTCATCAGAGACAAATACACCTGACATGGGTTCTAACCCTTCCACACTCTATCTAAAAGTTAAAAAATTACACTGCATGGGAAATGCAGGTTCACCTTGAACCAGGTAAAGTGCATGTAAGGGCGATCATACGCAACCTAACAGTTTTAGGCAATATGGAAAGTGTAGTAACCCATAGCACCAGTTCACATTTTTATTTATTCCAGTGAATTTAATTAAAATAGTAAATCTGATTAAGTTTGCACACAGTCGCTCTATATTGCAGCACCTTATTACACAATTTGTAATTTGTGTCTGTTTCTTAGCAGCTGTACTCATCTTAGGGAGCAAGTCTCTCAATAGAACCACTTTAAGCTTTTGTTGTCTCCCAGCAAATAGCTGACCTGAATTTAGACTCAGTAACTTCCAGCAAATCTGCTGAACTGAATTATGCTGCTTATATATTTTGCATTGCATTTCCATAATAGCATAACTTAGTATATGAGAAATTAAAGAAATCAATTAAGTTGACACTGGGCATGCTTTAACTCCTCTCTTTGAATTTAATTAATGGATGTGAGATGGAATATGCAGTGTGAGAATGATAACTTTAATAGGTTTTCACACATTTAAGCCTTCTGCAGCTGGTTAGCTCATTTATTGCCTGTCTGGGTAATGTAATACATTTCAATTATAGCCTGGGTTTATTTAGGCTTAAAACTTTTTTTTTCTCCTAAAACAGTCTATTTTTTTATGCCTAAACACAAAATTATTTAGATGCACTTGAAGTAAACATGTAAAGAATGTATGAAGAATTGTTTCCGCCATTAAATGATGATAAGGGGCTATTATGAAAATAGATGACCATTCGATAGATAGCTTCTTCTTATACACTTTTTATTTAATGAAAATGTAATAATTTATTTCAAATGGATTTTTTATAGGATGTGTTTGTAATAAAACACTTGAAACAAAAACTGAATATAGTTAAGTGACTAAATAAAAAATTGGTTTTACTATAACATTAATTATAATTGTTTGTTGAATATTTATTTGAAAAAAATATTACAAAAATATACACCCTGTGCTATTATGAATAAAGGTGCCCATACACTGCACGATTCTCGTACGAGAATCTCGGGAAATCCCGCGATCGTACGAGAATCGTGCAGTGTATGGAAGGCGTGCGACCGTTTCTACTGTACGATCGCACGTCTTCCGTCGAACCAGCAGGTTAGAAAACCCGCCGAGAATCGTACGATTCTCGGCGAGTTAGTGGCCTGCTGGTTCGACAACGGCCGAACGGGCCAGTGTGCGCACGCGCACACAGCCCGTTTGCAGTCTTAGTTTTGCTGCAAAAATAACCAAGTTCACTATTGGCTACATTTTTACCACAGTAGAAATTGATTTCACTCATTGAGCTGCTAAGTCAAAAAACTTGATATACTCTTTTTTTTTTCTTTTAGTCCGTGGTTTTTTATGTGTCTATTTGGCAAACTTACGTTTATTTAATCTAGCATGCTTTCTTTTAGTGTGTTTTGCCCCTTTTTTGTATTTTTTTTCATTATTTCAGTACTGTTGCTTGACATTTTTGAGTTTTTTTCTCGTCTATTTTTTTCTTTCTATGAATAAAAAAAATGAAAGAAGTGAAATGGGGGGCATTTTTGGTTAGGTCTAAGAGCACCTACATTTTTTTAACTCTTTATTTGTAAAGGATGAACACAGGAGACATGCCATAACAATAAAATAAAGAGAACCAAACAAAACTGATATAGTGATCTAAAAGGCCAATAAGAAAGCTTAAGAAAAGACTACACAAAAGACTGTAGAATGCCATATCATAGGCTTTCTATGATTATGCAACAAGAAAATGCAACAAAAGGTTAAACTTGCCAGGGCATATCTTGGTGTCAACCCAGGTTTACAAGTAACAATATAGGTATACAATTTTTTTTTAAAAAAATTGGGGGGGGGGGGGGCGGAAGAGAGAGAGAAAGGTAAAAAAAAGGTGGGAGTCTGGAAGGGGAAGAAAGAGCGGTAGAAAAAGGACATGAATAAGAGAAAGGGAAAGAGAGATAAAAGTGAAAAGAAAGAGAGCATGGGAGGAGCAAGGGGAGGAAACAACCCAAACAACCATATACATTGCCAGACCATTACATCAGGAAATAACAGAAAACCAAAGAAAGCCCAACACCACCAGGGTTTCAGAGTCAGAGTGGAACAGCAAACTGGAATACTTGTCGGAGAAATAAAAATCTGTCCAGGTGTTTCAGGTATTTTGGAACTTCTTCTCCATGTTAATCAGGGTAGCCATCAGTTCTTCCATATGAGTTCAACAATCCGCCCAAGCCACAGAGACATGGAGGTAGGGGAGGTCTGTTTCCAAAGGATTGGGATACAGGAGCGGGCTGCAGATAACATGTGGATGATTAAGGAGTGTTTATATCTTTTCAAGGGTAACTTATTGAGATTAAGGGGGTGATTTACTAACCTAAACACACACACACACCAGGTGTGTGTGATTTTCACACAGCAAAACGTATTTATCAACCAAAAAGTCTCTAAAAGCATATTTCCACTAATGCCATATATGGAAAAATCATGCACATGATGCATATATAATGCTGTTCACAGTTTAGACAAAAATGGTTAGCTCATGCATTTACATTCCTGCATTCATCAACGCAAGCAACATAACATAGAGCTAATTTACACCACATTACCTTGCAATTCATTGCAGGGCTTTGCACAACACACCTGCTGGGTGTGTACACACTACAAAGGTGTTTCGATTCCTCCCATAGATCATGCTGGGAGGGAACACACTACAGAGGTGTATACACGTTCGTGGTGTGTTTAAAAGGTTAGTAAATCAACCCCTAAGTATCCCAGCACCTACATGTTGCCTTCTCCTTTGGCTCCAATGAAATTTGCCAAAAAATCCAGATTTTCACTGAAATTTTAGAAAAATGAAAACTCTCAAATGCATACATGGCTGTTGTAGTAAATTTCTGTACTAGTATATTGAGATAAAGTTCATTGTAGGGATTATACAAATATTGACTGGATAGTAATACCCACATTTTAATTTATGTATGGTTTATGCATTATATATGTCTGCATATCATGTATGGTATATATTTTATATATCTATTGTAAGTATATTTGAAGTAGGGACACTATAGACCCCATTTATGAATCCCTTTGTTTTTGTTTTTATATGTATATATACAGGCATTAAATACTTCTACATGGGGGTTTTGAGGATTATTTGAAATATTTAAATTTAGGATTGTTGCAGTAATCAAATGTACAGTTATATATTGTATTTTAAATTTGTTTTACGCATTATACTGGTATACTGACCTATTTTATGCAGTTTTCTATTTGCAGTTTGTTCTTTTTATGACAAAAGCAGACCAAGAAGCCATTCCAGAGATAAAAGATTGTTTAATGAGAAAAAATTTGTGATTTGTGAGAAATAAATGCTTTGACTAGTTAAATAATTATTAAATAGCAATTACATTCAAGAGAACAACAATTTCACACCAAAGTGATTTTAAGGTGAAATGAACACTTTGATGAAAAAATTCTCATTTCATAAAATAACAAACATGGAAAAATTATGGAAATTACTGTATATAGTTTTCATTATATATTTAGTAGCTTGCTGTCAAATATTTTAACAATGTGTGTTAACAGAAAGGTATAGCGGTTTCGGCAATTGTTTATTTTTTTTAATTTTTTTTAGGCAGCTAAATATGGAATATTGCATATGTTATTGGATACCACTTCTGTTTTGTAGCACTGGGGGGTCCCTGGTTCATATCATGGTCAGAACAGTAGCTGCATGGAGTTTGAATCTGCTTGCATGGGTTTCCTCTGGGTACTCCGGTATCCTCCCACACCCAAAAGAAGATCAGAAGGGCAGATGACTCCTGTCTAATTTGGCATTAGTATGTTTTTGAGATAGGGACCATAGATTGTAAGCTGCTCGAGGGGAGAGACTGATGTGGATTTGCAGTATCATATCACTGCGTAAATCGTTATTGCTACATACTATATTGCTATATATTATTGCTATATACTATATGGTTGCCCCAACATAGGTTCCCTGTACTATCTCTCCCCCTCAAATACATTGTATATAGAAAAATAGGGGGGAAAAAACAAGGGTTTGTGGAGAGATGAGTGTGACCCATGCATATATAAAAATTGTATCAAAATGTATTCAATATAAAAAAATGCAGAATACAGTCTCAGACCGATTGCTTCTAAATCTATATACATAATAAAAACCACAATCATGGATTATACAAAATCTAAGTACATAACTGGCATGATAGTTCCGATAGTCATCCTTGTCCAAAGTTCCATAATCTAATTGTATATAACAAAATCACATGATTGTCCCGATAATCCCAACGCGTTTCGCAAAATTAGCTTCTTCAGGGGACCGGTACTTAACACTCATGCATCTGCAGTATCTGAGATAGGAACGATTATGAGGAGGGACGAGATGATCAGGTGGCTGGAACACAGCCAACCCCCCCATTCCGTCCCCTTATTTTCTCCACCTGGGACCCCGGGGCATCAAGGAGGGAAGCGCCTGGGAAATTTCACAGAGGCATAGCCTTTCCCCCGCTGGAAAGTCTCTACTGAAGGCATCTGTCAAGGAGTGGTCTGAGTCCAGTGACGTAGTAATCCTAATCTCTCAGCCTATTGAATAAAGAGGATAGGATATTTTTTTTGAATTATAATTGTGGGCCAAGGTTCCTATATATCCCCACATTTCAACTAATCCTATAGATATATTTGTATCAATCTATATATTGAAAAACTTGCATATTTTGTTTTAGTGAGTCAATATAGTCCAATTAAGTGATAAGTGTGTTCCCATTAGAAAGCCCCTGTATCTAATCAGGGACATGTATTCATTTGCGGTAGTACTATTGGTGCATATGAGTGAACCCTTATATTTTAGATCTATGGTGGCATAAGATTGCAGTACATATGTGTATGTGTACAAATAAGGTCAGTGTTAGTGTTAAAGCTAAGTGTGATACAAATGTAGCAAAATGTAACAAAAATTGTGAATATAACCTATGTGTATGGTATTCAAGCAAGCGATATAAAGTTTCATTTATGTGTCATATTTCAGGCTCTCTGCTTTAAGTGATTCCTCCACGTGTTGAACAAAAAAAGGGCTAAGAGATATATTGTTGGTCTAAATCATGTATATGTGTATATAACTGAGAATAAAGAAAAATGGATGATGTAATGGTGTGTAGCCACCTAGCATCATGTGTAAACCTATCAAGGCCCCCAAGTGTACCCTCCATTGTGAATCTAACCCACCCAACCACTTCAAAAAGGGACACCCCCCTCCCCCCCCCACAGAACAAAAAACCACTCCAACGCCCACCTCTACCTCCCCACCACGGATCACTCCACATAAGTATCGAAGCCCAGCATGCTGGAGCCTGTATAAAGTGCATATTAGCCTGATTATAAGGGAAATAAACTGCCCATACCTTAATATAAACCAACGAGGAGATAACTAATGTGCTTCAGCTATCGGCTCCACACGAGATTGGCCACATTTCCCAGACCGCCGTCCCCCCTCTTATATAGCCCCCACAGCCAGGCGAAATAACCGAAGGTCAGAATTCCGGTCATCATTCGGCGGTGTGGATATCCAACCACGCATGCGCTACACAGCACACACACGCCTCTCCAACCCTGCCCGCCGCTACCTAGGATACCAGAGAAGCTGTCTCCTAGGTCCGCCCCCTTGTTCTAATGTAGGAGTGGCAAAGCTGCAGCCGTAGCGAGCAGCTCGCTATTATGGGCCATGGGAATGGGAAGGATAAATCCAGAGGTCCCAGGCCGAGAATTCCCACTCGTCTCCCTATCTCAATAAAATGAAGTATAATAAGAAATTGTCTAATATATTGTACAGCAAACGGCATAATAAATCTGTCATATATACTCATTGATGATATCTAGTTATATCTCCTATATTCATATTGATATCTGGCACAATGCATTATTTTTGAAAATTGTTCAATATCTTAACACAATTTATCTCATCTACGTTCAAAGTATATAAAGATTCAAAAATTGGGAAACCCACTATATTTTGTATCTAGTGATTGCAGACTTCTATGCCATATTTTTTCTTTATAATGCATAATATTATAATATTTTGTATTGCAAGCTGGGATGGTTCATCTCATTTTGGTCCAACATACATGATAATCAGAAAATTCTTACCATCTATATACTATAAATACCTGTAATTAAATAAATAAAAAACTAGATAAATAAATGTTAGGGATGTTCAGATACCAGTGCGATACTTGCCATTTTCAGTAGAACTACCAGGGTGACAGAAGTTGCAGCGTTGACAGGGCCCTGGCGCCTCACCACTGTCATGAAATCGTTAGTCCCTATTGTTATAGAAAAACTGTCATGACACTAAACAAAAATGTATCAATAATTGTATATCTTGTACCGAGTACGGTACTTGGTATCTGAACATTCCTAATAAATATGTATTATACATAAACATTCACAACCTAGGTTGTAATGGGGTTTTAAAGAGGCGTCAGAGGGTTTTCAATTTATATAAATTTATTACAAATCATTAAAATTCATACATAACAAAAGGTTAAAATTCATTATTCGAGACGGTCCTAGTGTGCATCTGTGGCTCCACTGCAAAAAAACTCTGGGGAGGGCTGGATAATTATCCTGTCTTCCTGGAAGTAGGTCTCTGGACGATCCCGGAGTCTGGGGTGAGTGCCTGCATAGTTAAGCTATATTAAGGAAGAAACATGTTCAGCTAACAGAATATATAGATTTGTAAAATATGGTGTATTGATGGACATATTGCTAAACAATGAATTATCTATTCATAGCTGGATTCTTGCCGGGAATAAAACTGAGGGGGGAAAGCGAAACGCGTTGGAAGAATTGGAGCAGTTTATTACTGCACATGAATTATGTGACAAAATGAGATGTATATAATATGAATGAAAAATGTAAATACATAAATTGTGAGAATTAGGCAAGAACCTAGGCTTTGAGAATCATGCTGATCAATAATAATGAATGTAAACCTTTTGTTATGTATGAATTGTAATGATTTGTAATAAATTTATATAAATTGAAAACCCTCTGACGCCTCTTTAAAACCCCATTATAACCTAGGTTGTGAATGTTTTTGTATAATGGATTAAATAGGGGTGAGGCTTCAGATCACCTGGGCTGATACTATGGGCAGTGCTATTTGTATCTATAATAAATATGTATGTTCTCTATTTTCACTTGCTCCAAGCAGGTGGAGCTCTTGACTTTTCACGTTTTTTAAAGTCTTTCCTTAGCCCTGCTGTAAAAGCCTGTTTCCAGTCCCTAAAGTGACTGGTATGAATTGAGGAGGGGACCCCTCACTGTTTCTTTTTTATTATTTTCACATTTAAAAAGAACCTAACTCCATCCAAGTAGATTCTAATAGATCCGAATTCCGATAACGAAAACTTCAGATCAGTCCATATTTCTAAATTCCATAGATCGAATGGATCCAAATGAAAAAAAAATCCAAATGGAAATGAAACGGAAAAAGAAGCAACATTTTTAGCCGTGCATAAGTCTTCTAATTTATATCAATAAAAATGAATGGTCAATTTGACAATTAATTAATTGTCGTCTTGAAGATATTATCCTGAAAAGGAAAAAAAAGCCCATGGCTACATATAGTATGTATTTATCCACACTGAGCAATGTGTAATGTGCCATCTGGCATTTTCAAACACTTACCTAAACTTGAAAGGAACTGAACTTGCTAATACTGGTAGATCTTCACATACCTCCCACATTCCATCTGATAAACAGTTGGCTTCCTAAACACTACAAGTCCTTTACACAAGTTCATTTTAACTTCTTTCACATTATCAACTTCTTTTTGCTGCTCTTTTCTCCCAGTGCATACTACAGTCAGTGTGTGTATATTGTTACTATCTATGAAGTGTTAGCCATGTTCCCTTGTACTCATATCAATTGTACAGGACGCCAGAAGATGGGTCCTGGGAGAAGTGTATATTTCCCTTTGTTCGGGTTGTGGTCCCTTTAAGGGACAGAAATTGGTTAACAGTTGCTGCAGGAAGTGTGTTCAAAAGGATAGGAAGCTAGAGACAGAGGGGGAGAGAGAAGCCCTGAATAATGTTTGCAGACAAGGCTGTGGAGCAGATGGAAGTACTGGTGCTTTGAAGCAGCTGAACTTTACTGGGAGCCCGTGGGCTGAGAGAGAGAAACTCTGAAGTTAAGAGTGTGATAACCTTGTGGACTGAAACCCTCCAAGCCGGTGAGGCTGTTATTCTTTCCTGTGCTGAAGGAAGCAAACGGTACAGTGTATTATTTCTATGCGGAAGGAAGCAATCTTTTAAGTTGTTTTGCTGTACTGAAGGAAATGACTGTTTATTGTTGCTGCTGTGGAAAATAAGTGCAGTGTGTCTGAGAAAGCCTGTGTCCTGCGGTCCAGCTAATTCCCCAAACATCACACAATGTATATTGTTCGTATAAGGCCTGATTAACTAAATCAAGTGAAATAGAGCAAGGAATTAATATTACAGTACGCTCACATCATCAGTCTGCGTGTGAGCAAGGATTTCCATGCACAAAGCAACTGCAATCCCTCACCTTATATAGCAGATTGCACGACGCTAATGCTCAGTGCATGAATTGTGTTCCTAATTTACGGTAAACATGGAACATTTAAATTATTTTGCCTTCTGGTCCTATGAGGTGCACTAAAGAATGACTATATGACTATGGGGTCTATTCACTAAGCTGCCGAGTGAACAAGCGACCCCAAGTGAAGTGAGCCAAACACTGTTCTGCTATTCACTTCAGGCTTGTACGGGTGATTTCAGCCATATATCGGCTTTCTTCGTATGGCTTCGGGTCATGGCTGAGCATGTTCGGCCAACACGAAGTGCAGAAGGAGTTCGACTCAGCCGATCCAACATCTGGATCGGCTAAGCCGAACCTCCGGCAGGCTACTCGCTGCTGTTTGGTCTATTCTTATGGATGCAGAACAGCAGTGAGTGAATAGCCGAATGCCGCCGAGCGGCATTTGGCTCGGCATTTGCCGAGCGGCAAGCCAGTCTCAGAGGGACCGAGCAGAACAGAAAAATAGTTAACGAAGTAGAAAAAATAAATAGAAAACGATTGTGCAGAGCTAGCAATGACAGCTAGCTCCACCCAACAGTTTTCTATTGTCCGGCGGTTCTGCTGCCGTCAGAAAAAAAAACCTCTCCCGGGCGCTCTGGGAGTCTCCCGATCCCGGCCGCCCAGGAGAGAAACACTGCTTTTTCTTTTTTTTCTAGTGCTAGTAAACTAGCATTGTACCCGCCCTCTGCTGATGGACCTGATGGAGAACTGCAGCAGAGGGCGGGTGCAATGCTAGTTTACTATTGGCTATTGCAAATTGAAATAGCCAACAGGAATCTAGCAATGCATTCCTATGGGCAAAATTTTTTTTTTCTATTCTGACACGGCTCTGTGTCAGAATAAAGAAAAAGCAGTGCATCTCTCCTGGCCGGCCGGGAGAGTTTGCTGTCTGGAGATCAGTGTCCCTGGTTAGCTGGTAACAAGGGATGCTGATCTCCCTGCAAGTGGCCGGAGACATCCGTAACATCACGGCTAGCTCCGCCCAGCTGTCAGAAGCAGGCTGTCGGCCGGCCAATGGGCGTCCGCTCGGCCAGCTTCGGCTTTCAGTGTGGCTCAGCCGAGCCGAGGCATATGCCTTCGGCTCGACTGAGCCGCTGGGCTAAGTTCGGGAGCTGTACGGGCTATTGTGAAAAGCCTGAACCGAAGGGGTCCTGGCGCCGAAGCTAGCCGAAGGATCGGCGAAGCTACGGCTAGATCCTTCGGCTGCTTCGTGAATAGACCCCTATATGACTATAACATTTTTTCTAAATAATAAAGTCCAAATCCAGGTTCTGAACTCCTCCAGTGCTCCTCCTCTTCTCAACTGAAGGCAACCTAGGCATTGTGCTACACTATATTTTATACCCACCTTTTCTATAAGTCTTCAAGCCAGTCTCATGATGCTGCAGGTCCCCTTCTGTACCGACTCCTCTCTGCACCATTACAAAGTAATTGCAGGGCTCTGGTTGGTTATACATCTACTCTTGGTTGTACATCTACTTTAATTCAAGTATGCTTCCCAGTTGCGCATCTTTGCAAATATATGTTAAATTCAGGCAATTTTAAGATGCCTGTTACAAATAAATTTAGCTATAATTTCAGATTTTCTTTGCATTTTTTTATTTACAACTTCTAGTGAAAACTGGTATTCCATTATTACCCTCTATGGCCATCGATGTCCAATGATAGGACTGCAGTCTACTATGCACTGTTGTTGCTCAAAGGGAACTGGGTTAAGGTTATTTCCATGTTCCAGAGAAAGCATTCTTACTGTGATGGGGTAATGTAATCTGCTCTGTAAGATTTGAGTTCTAACCTTTTATAAGTCAAACAAATGCAACATTTACAGACATAAATATCCAAATTTTTACAAATATCAGTTCAAAGTGTATGATATATATATACAGTATCTTTAACAATATAATCTGTTTTTCAAATAGAGAATAATGTAAATTAATACATCATTTCATCTAAATGTAAAGAAAAGCATACAATGATTTATTCTGATTGTGGAACACCTACCCATTCTGATGTGCACAGCATTTTTTGAATCATAGTTTTGTACATCCGCTGGCTTCTGGTAACAAAGATTCAGTCATGCTCACTCAACCTTTATTTTTTGGACACACCTCATTAATCTTGAGGCAATCAGCATTAAATGTCAATTATGCAGGGTTACCAACATGGCAACCACATAAAATGATAACAGACTCTGAACTTTTATTTTTAAATATCAAGTATGGCAAACTTGAGGTGTCTAATTAGTCTGAACTGTAATGGAAAATTAATGAGCTCAACTCCAAATAGGGTTGAGTCTTATTGCCAGTACTCTAGTGAAAATAAATTACTTTGTGGATGTTTATAACCTCTGAATGTTAGAGCCCCTCTTTTTAGGAAACCTGCTAAAACAAGACATGCTATGGGCTAATAAGAGACAGTCTTACTATTTTTAGTGGCATATTCTCTAAATAATGCTTAGTAGCCATATAATTAAGTATATAATATAGCCATATAATTAAGTAATATAAAAACATGTGTATATTGCATTTATTTGTGTGTATGTTATTATGTGTACTATTAAGGAGGACAAGCTCAACAGGTAACCCATGCATGAGACAGGGACACCTAGTATCAGCCCATGCAGGTTTGTTTTGCAAGTTCTTCGTTTATTCAGCAAGCCAACAATCAAACACAGTTTCAGTGCAGGAGGGCTTTGTACAACAAGTCCATAGTATAAAACAAACAAGACACCTACTTATCGAGCTACTAACTAAACATAGGTGACTTCCTGACTAACAGGGTGCACCCTAATGGGTTTCTCAAAACAAGCAGGCACCTTTTTAGTATTATGGCAGCATTCAGCCTTTTCTCACAGCAGCAGGCTACTCCAGCAGAGAGAGCGAGAGAGAGCTCTGAGCATCAGTCAGCTAACAAATATATATAGGCCGGTGGACAGACTAATCATGAGGTGTTGCTACCAGATACGACTTGAACATAGAAGTAGAGGCTTTATTCCATCAAAAACTCTACAAAGCGATTGGGCTTCAAGACTCAATAGAGAACTTAAAAAGATTTTGAGAAAATAAAATTTTGTTTTCTTCACATAAGTTGCAAATCCTGGTGCCCCTCACCATGTCTAGGTGAGACACATATACACCATCCCCCAATCCAGCCAGCCAGTCTACATCAATATTCTTCTTTTACCATACACAGACAAATGCCCACACTACCCACACCCACGACCCACACTAGTGTTATGGTTTTAAAAGCTTCCAACTGTCAACTGAAAGTTTAAAAACAAAAAAAATGTAAAATACTGGAATAGAAATGTATCTTATATTGGTATGTTTTCAAACAACTCTCAAAGTGTATTTGCCTTGAGAGTTGCTTTGTTATAAATATGTTGTAAGGTGCAAATGAAGCTGTTCTTAAAAGAAATTTACATTCCAGGGCCCCATAGACTAACACGGTTTACCTGCACAGAGTTTCTCGGAGTAGCTGCAGCGGGCAGGGATGCATCTCAATGTACTTGTTTGTGTAACCTTTGTGTTACATGACCAGGAACAGAAAAAGCCATCAGTGGCTTGCCTGCACAGCTCTGATTTTAAAGATATGATTAACACCTTTACTTTTGGTGCATCTTGCCTAATTGAAAGTGTTAATACTTGCGGGAAGTAAGGGGGGCAGTCATCAAAGAGGGGAGCAGTAATAGTAGCCGACCAAGGGAAGTTTGGGTAATTCGAATATAGACATAGCACTGTACTTAGTTTGCAATCATCACAAAAAACACACTACTTTCCATCATAATACTTTTCCTTCCAAGCCACAACGCAATCTCCCTTTACTCATTGTTGGCCCTATAGCAGCTTACTTGAAAACAGCCTTAGAAATGTAAACATTATCTGAAATGCCCTATCAATTCAGTGAAAAAAATTATTAAGGTTAATGTAATTTTTGCATTAACTTCACCTTCCCTGACTTCAGAAATCAATTTGTAGAGCTCTTCTTTTTTCTAAATCTTTATTAAAGTATGTTTTTTTACAGCCTACACATAATGTATATCTATGACAGAGAAATGTGCCATCATTGTTTTTATTTTCATCATAAACTTCTTGCTGTATTTAACTATTGATGTTTTTAAATGTGACTCCTTAGCAGGATAATGGCTTAGACTACGACTCAAACTAGTTCAAAAGTTGACCTTGATTAATGATGCAACAAATAGACTATCGCTACTGCTCGCCACAACAAAAAAAGTTTAATTAGCCTTTTGTTACTTATAATGACTGTCAATCAACTCAATTATAAGTGGCACTAAAAAGAATGAACTAGCTTACTCTTACAATTTCTGGTTAAACAGTCAATAAATGCTTTCAATGTAAAATCCATTTAGCCAGCTCATCTTGGCCTGCAATCATTCCAAGGGACAAAGTTTGGAGGCTAGGAGTTGTTATGCATTGAAGTGCCCTTGTAGCTGAGGCTCTGCATTTATTTATTTTTTGTTTGTTGGCCATATGAGGCATGAATGACAATGTGTCCACACAGCAGCATATCTAAAGGGTCTAAAGAACAGTTTTGCAGACAGACTTCAGGAAGTTGGGATTACTACTTTCTGCCAACTGTCTGGTTTACTTGTGGACATCTGAACAAAATGTACAATGATTCATGTACAATGAGGAATTCATCAGCATTGCATATTCCCCCCATGGAAAGCATGGGGTGAATATGCAATTCATATGCAAAAAAATGCTTTGTCGACCCATCACCATTCCATATGGTGACATTGAGATTACCATGGGCAGTGCTTTGTTTTTTCAAGCTCAGCACTAGATGGCTCCAGCAGTTGA
>NW_017307110.1:602858-605854 GCF_000935625.1 Nanorana parkeri | reverse complement strand
TACCACCTCTGGAATCAGCATGGATTCAACTTTTCTGAAACAACTCTGCCTTGTTGCAACTATTTTTGCTAAATATAAGCTGCAAGTTTAGATCATACAGGATAATATATCCGCAACATTATTTTTCTTCAGATTTCCCCATTTTCAGGCGTTGAATAGTTTAAATTGGGTTATAAAAAGATCAAACTAAATGTCTTCACACATAGATATTTCACAAGAGATATGCCAAGGTTACATAACCAACTACACATCCAAAAAAAAAAATACAGCAAAATATTAAAATATTCTGGTGAAGTCATGTATATTGGCAGAATGTCACCTCAAACTTACATGCCCAGTGTTACCAGTACAACACCCCAAAAAAGGACAATTTTAAATGAGGTCTGCTTTGAAGATAGATTAAGATGGATAGTAAAGTCAAAAGGTTTTAAGTTATTTAAAATGCCTGAAAGCTAATGTTTAATTTCTGCAAAAACAGATAAAAACATAAGAAAGCAAATCTTTCCTCTGCCACCTCTACATTCTACCAAAAAGGCCAACACAAATTTTGGCAAACATTGGGACATTTTTGTGAATCTTTCCATTTTGGCAAATTAACTGGACTTGATGTAGAAAGAAACATTAATGGATAACTGTACATTTGGTAGAAGTTGTCCTTTTAAGGGATTTTCCCACCCCATTAAGTGCAGCCCGCCTGCAGAAATATTCACCTTCATCCTCTATCAAGCAATCTTCAATGTGCAGTCTTGCCAAAGGCGCACAGCCTTGCTTTGGGAAGTTGGCCCAGCAGGTCTTCTTCATTTTGTACCTGCTCACAGCTGCCCCATTTCTTTCTGAGGTGAGCCATACTCAAACCGGACTCCAGTGGTACTGCAAAGTATAGCTATCTTCATAGGAATATGATTCCTTCATCAAGAAGAACATTGTGAATAAAAGCGAATGCCGGCAACATGGCATTTTAAAAGACAACAAAAACATATTTCTCAATAAAGGTTAGAACTTCTGACACTTCTGACACCCGAAAAGGGGTCTCAGGCAGAAATAAAAATATGGCAGATAATTTAACTCTTGTCCAATCTGACTAAAATTAGCTACATTGACTACATGGAACATTATTCTTTTTTTTAAATGTATATTTGTATTGTTAACACCCATTTTTGGATCAGTTGTAAGGAACTACAATAATATTACCCTGATTTTTATAGCTGATAAAATAACATACCTATTGCAAAGCTTTGATAGAAATTTTAGGATGAAAAACCTTCATTGTCTTTTTTAGTGTTTTAGGTTTTAAGCTGTCTATAACATGAGCTTGAATGCACAGTGACATTCCCAGGAATAATTCTAAAAGGGGGTATAAAACAAAAGTGTTTTTCCTGACAGCTCATCAAAGTCAAGAATATGACATTTCTGATTGCAGATAAAGAGCAATTCCTCTATCAAGTCTGCTATTTTATTTAATGTTTTAGCCTTACATAAGCCACACACTTATAACCAGTATGGGTATTTTTTATTGTATTATGTTACACAGGAATGTCTTCTAAATATGAAAACTCTATCTTTAGTCTAATTATATATTCATAACAGCTAGTAGTGATACCTAGGGGTCTATTCACGAAGCTGCCGAGGGCAGCCGAGTGAATGACCGATCTGAAGTGAAGTGAGCCGAACACTGTTCGGATATTCACTTCAGGCTGGTACGGCTAATTTCAGCCGTACATCGGCTTGCTTCGTGTGGCTTCGGGTTTCGGCCGAAGCTACGGCTAGATCCTTCGGCAGCTTTGTGAATAGACCCCCTAGTTTTAATAACTCAGTTGACTCCCTTTAGGGTCTGTATTCATAAGTGTCATTAGCTTGCATCCTGAGATGCTTTGAGATGTTTTTGCACATTGACTTTTATGGGGAAGAATAGCAAACAAAAGCATATGTACATATACACTCACACCATGATCTTCACCCCTTGTCAATCTTTATGATGTTAGTTAACCCAAAAAAAAATTAGTAATAGGGAAGTGTCCTAATTTGCAGCAAAATTGATATTGCTGCTAAATTGCCTGTTTCAAGTTGGCAAAGTAAAGGAAGGGAGCAGTTCTCCCATAAACTACTTCTGAAAAATGAACTGTGCAAAAAAAAAGTCATCATGTAATCAACAAAACGTTTTTTACGTAAAATGCTAGTATGACTACATTGACTTTATTAATGTCATTAAGTTTGTTTTACTAGTTTAATTGTTTAATTGAAAGTGTTAATATTGTTTAATTAGCTTGCATCCTGAGTTGCTTGGAGCAGTTTCTGCATTCACATTGACTTTTATGGTGAAAAATAGCAAATAAAGGCATATTTGATTACCAAGAACTGGTCAATCCAGAAATAGCTTCACTCCAAGGGTCTTCACCAAGGATAAATGTATTTATGAAGCAAATACATACAGTTTGTTTCTCCCCATGTGTGCTCAACCCTAACGTTTTTCACTATTCCGGCTGATAATCATTTTTATCTTTGGTGAAGACCCTCAAAGTTGTGGATTGGGTTGCTGTGGGCGATGGCATGCTCTTTTGCCTGTACCTGGGATGCAATCGTAGAGCAAGCCTGAAGTTTACAGGAAATCTCCCTTTTCCTTTCTTTCCCTTGCTCTCTTCCACAACCTTAACTCCTCTCCAGCTGAGTTTCTTGGGATATGGTCAAAAAAATATTCCTTTGAACAGATGTGGTTTTGCTTTGTTGACTCACTGCACCACATTTTCATTCATGATCATATCCAGATGATTTTCAAGATCCTCCTCTAACAGCATGGTTCAACACTTTTTTTTAGAAACACTGTGAAGGAAAACATTTATAAGAACGGATCAGACTTGTGTTTGCAAAAGTCTTTTATTTGTGCTTTAATTTTAGTTGTATTCTTGGGTCAACAAACTTTCTCTGACCCACAGAGCTGCACCCCCCCCCCCCTTCAAGTATCACCTTTGGCATGGGCAACAGGTGCTCTCCCCTGGATA
>NW_017307110.1:594277-602675 GCF_000935625.1 Nanorana parkeri | reverse complement strand
AGCACCTATGGCATGTGCCATATGTGCCATACCCTGGATACGCAATGTTCCTCATCTGCTATTTGTGTATCCAGAATGTGTTTGCATTTATCAAATATGTATAATAAAACGTTCATGTTACAGTGAACATGCAATTTAATGTTTTGGGAACATAAAGAACATGTGACATTCACTACCTTCAGGAGAAATACAAATGGACAAATCAGCAAAACAGTATGACAAAGTAGAAAGCATTAATTTATTATAGACTGTAGTCTGATAGACTGTAGTGGAGGAATAAATTCCCGGTAATTGAGATGTTTAGGTTAAATAAGAGTCGCACAGAAGATAACAGTGGAAAGACTTAAATGGAAATATATTTGTTGCCAAATAAATGAAAACACTTATAAGAAGAGGTTACATCAAAAGTCACATACATTCATGTCTAAATCTCTCCCAGTACCATGCAAGGCATTGCCTGAAGGAACAATATGATAGTCTGAAAATATACTTTTGCTTTCTTTCATTATGGAAGCAGTTGTCAAAATTCAAAACAGGCCATCTGAATTCTTAATATATTTCTCTTCTTCACAGATAAATCAAAGGATGCTGCGGATCTGTTGAAAAGAAAAATCTTGTCTTTGAAAAATGTCACTGAATGATAATAACTAAGGCTGAAACAAACATCAAACGTTTATGTGAGCATAATACGTAGGGTCAATCTGCGGTTATGGCTCTGTTGTTTGGGAGTTTTAAATTTTTTGTGATGTTTTGAGTTCATTTTAGGGCTTTCTTTATGTTTATTTGGTTAATGTGGCTTAATTATTCAAAATATTCATGAATGGGGACTTGGGATGCTTTTCATCATCTTTTTATAGTAAATTATCGTCACTGTTAAAAAGGATTTCTAAACGTGAAAGACCTTTCAGCTTAGGATAACACCTGGTGTGATTTCCATTCTGAATTGTGGACTATCATATCATATTATTTTATATTATATTATTGTTCTAATGATGAGTCTGATGTGTCATATGTCTTGTATTTGAGCCGTATCCAGTTCTCTTGCTTTTTCCTTGTGTGGCCAATTTTTACATTCTCATTTCAATGAGGCCTCTAATCTGTTTTATAGGCACTTAGCCCTGTCCCTGCTGCTGCCGCCACGTTGCATGCACTGGCCATATAAAGAGACTCCCAGTAGCTATTTTGCATATTTAAAGCCCCCATATGTAAACGCACATATCATTGTAAATGCATGCATTGGGTGCACCTACGTATAAAAAGGAAAGTTGCAGAATGCCGACCAGTGCCTCCCAGGCTGCTAAGAGTATGGCAGGGAGGTGCGAGAGCCATAGATGTCTCCCCCCACCCAGCTCTTAGCACTCATAGTGGGTAGGGAGATGTGTGGTATCATTGTGTACACCAGAGTGAGAGCAAAAATTTGAGGGCAAACATTCATGGTCTCTAAATTGATATATTGTAAAGGATTTTCAAATGTTGTCTATGGACAATTTAGGTTACTAAAGTTTGTTGGTATTTTTACAGCAGCAAGTTTAAAGTTTGACATGTTTGGCATCTATTTACTCTACACAACCTTTTATATATTACTTCAAATGGCTATTATATTGTGCTTGTGTGCACTAAAATTAGATTGATTACATTTACTGAAAATTTGGGTTTGATAAACATTTTCAATAATATCATGTGGCATAAAAATAGCAAAAGCCACAATTCTATACACTTGTATGTTAATCTGTCTGAGCCCCTGAGAAATGGAAGAGCCAGAAGCTGGTTCCTCTTTAGGTGGATTATCAGGAATGTCAGTTTTTCTGATGGAAGCAGTGAAGAGAACATAATTTTTAGTGTAATGGAGCTTGATAGAGAATTGGAAGAAAAATATTCAGGTTGAGTTGAAAGATTGGAAACACCTTAGGGAAGTAGGAAGTTCTAGGACTCAACATTACCTTATCCCTTTGTAAAACAAGAAAAATATATTTACAGGACAATGCTGTCTGCGCAGACAGACAGCTCACATAAGTGATGGCAACAAGGAAAGCATCCTTGTATATAAAAATGTAAAGGGAAATATCCCTGTTAGATTCAAAAGGCAGTTTTTGAAGTGCTGACAGAAACAGCTTAAAATCCTACAGAGCCACAAGTGGTTGCACAGGAGAAACAACATGAGAGATGCCTTGTTAAAAGTTCTTAATCAATAAATGGAAGGCTAGTTGTCTTTGGAAAATGGTCACAAGTGCTGAACTATGACCCTTGATAGTACCCAGGGCCAAATGCCTGATTGCAGAAAACTAATTTTCTTGCATAAGGTGAAATATGCCTTTCATGGGCACAGGTATGCCTTGAGGGAGGTAGACTTTCTAGCTTTCAACTGTCTCTCACCATCTGGCCTTAAACAGCCATCCTATTAAAGCCAGAGATTGTGAAACAGGATGGTCAACTGGCATAAGAGATCAGGCTGATCTGGAAGAGTACACGGGTGTCTGACTGAAGATTTATCGGCTCCAGTACCACATCCACCTGGGTCAATTTAGAGGTATAGGGATGAAATGAGCTCCATTTCAACCAGGATTGAGTTTTAGAGTAGGAAAAGCATATGGCAGGCTATAATAATTCCACAGACACACCAGAGCATTCACTGCTTCCACTAGAGGTTCCTTCTATCTAGAGACAATCCTGTCCAGCTTATTGTTAAAACTGGAAGCCAGGAGGTCAAAACATGACATCCTCCATCTGTGACACAGGTTCTTAAACATCTGCTGGTGTAGGATCAATTCACCCAGGCCCAGACATAGGCAGTCTGTCTGCCAATTTTCCCCACCTGGAATGTAAATAGCAGACAATCCTAGAATATGGAGTTTTTTTTTGCCTAGGATAGATTCATTTCTACCTCTCTTGCAGCAAGACTTTTGCAGCAAGGTTAATTCCTGATGGTTGATGTTGTACCTGCTGTGGCATTGTCTAATTAGAATCCTGATTGGATGACCCAGCCAAAGTGTCCAGCGTTGGAACTCCATAATATTGTAGTATATGATAATATATGACAATACAATCTGCAACATAGATTTCGGCTTCAGTAAAAACCCTTGTTTGTAATTGTATGGTAAACATTGCATAGTTTAAAAAGTTTTGTTTTTCAATAACCTACTAAATATTATATATATATATATATTTTTTTTTGGTTCAAGTACATAATACCATATTTTTTTGTGAAAGACACACTCCAAAAACACATCACACTGAATCCTAATTTATATTTTATTTCTCTTATCTGAAGCAGCCACAGATGGCCTTCTGAAGAATCAATATTAGATGGCAAAGATCTATTTCCAAAAAACCTTTACACTACAGAGAACACATTTCAAGACACCAGGGAATAAAAAGTAGCTGACACAAAGAAAGGAAAACATTTTCAAATAAACCCAAATATAATTTTGAAATGACATGGGTAGTTCAAGCACCAGCTTGGCTAAATTGTGTTAGTGATCCTTTCTTGTGTAAATTATATATTTCCAGCTGAAAATGCTTTTTTTGGAGCCTGTTCAATGTACAATACTGTAATGATTTATTTGAAAGTGTTTGTAGCCTGATATCGCTGATAAAAAATATAAAGATTAGGGTAAGTATAAGAATATGTTTTTATGACTTTACCTTATGGCTATGAAGGTGTTAGACAGAGCTTCATTGTAAGAAGCCTGTTCTGGATTTAAAATTGGAGGCTCTTTATCTTCCTGCAAAGCTAATCTACAGATCCTAAAGCCTATTGATCCCTTACAATGCAAAAAGTTGAGTAGCTAGTAGTAGCATACAAATTATAGTAGCACAGCAAAGCCTTCTTAGAACAGAGGGCATTCACATGTTTCATTCCATCACATATCTCAGAAATAAGAGAATTGATTCTCACTATAGAATAGTGGATGGACCCATGCAACTCATTCTTTTACTACCTAGTAGCCAGCTGTACATCCAGAACTGCTAATATTTAGTGCAGATACAACCTTATATTATAGAGACCTTTATTCCAAATGTCATACAGCTGCTTCAGGGTTTGCGGCCATCATCAGTACATTGTATGGAAGCCATGACTTCTATGGAGTAGGGTTAGGGGACCAATGAAAAGTATAACCATGAAGATTATGGTGAGAAAGAACTAAAGGAATCAAAAAGCCCTACAATTGAACCAGTGAGGAGCACAAAAGAGCCTTCTAAGAACATAAGATATGCACATGTCTCATGGGATTGTAGACATCATAAACACAAAACCTTTTAACATGAATCATATAACCATTAGCATTTGAACGACATTTATTCAGCCATGCAATGGGGTACTAAAATTAGCTTTATATCTTTTTTTGGGACACAGAGCTTTCTTTAGGTGGTATTTAATCACCACAGTTTTTTTTATTATTTAAAATACAAAGAAAAAAGTACAGAAAATGTTGGGGAAAAAAATATTTTCCCTATATTGTGAAACATTTATTATTACCCAATTTTTTGGTAAAATACTAAAAGATGGGGTCACATTGGTTAAATAGACACCAAACATGTCAAGCCTTAAATTTCAGGCTTGAAAATACAAAAAAACTACGATACCCAAAATTGGCCATAAGTGACACTTTAAATGCTTTTACCACTCAACAATTTAATGTAAACAGTAATTGATGGCACAATGATTATTTACTACAGTCTGATGTTCACAGTGATATGTAACATGTGTGGTGTAATCATCGTTTGCGCATATAGGTGTATCCGAAGTGTGTTTGCATTTGAATGTGTGTGTGTACGGGGGGGTGAGGGACTTTAAAGATTTTTTTGTGTTTATTTCAGTTTTGGTACGTGACTTTATTTTAAAATTTTTTGTTATATATATCACATAGGGGGCTAAAAAGGCTTGCACATGGTAGGGGGTGCGCGAGAGCGGGAGCGGGATCGGGAAAAACCATATAAAAACAGCAACCCGCATCCAAGCCATTTATGTACAATGCCTGGATGGCAAGTGGTTAATAATATAAATAAAGACTGGATATTCAGAACTTCAATGGCCACAGCTTTTATTATTGAATATACTGTATATCAACATATAATAATCAATATATTTAAATCAGTATAATCAAATATACTAAAACAGCAACTACTATAAGCCTAGTCATCAAGACAATTAAAATAAAGCAATCTTAATTTAACATATCAACTATTACATTATATGACCACAAACATATAATAAAAAACAGGCCATGACAAGGGTGGAGGAGGGGAGGTTGAATAGGAGTCTTCTTGGGTTTAACTGCTTCCTGCTTAAGCAAGCCTAAAACACATAAACTACTTATGGTAAGTTAAAATAGGGCAAGGAGGAGAAGCTAACCAAAACATATTATAGGATAAATGTTTCCTTTCATCCCAAAAATATAAGGATTAACCCACTAGCCTGAAATGAATATTCATTCTCTTTTTTGGGGATATTAAATGGAATTAGTCATGTGAATACATTTGGTTCTAAGGGCAGTAATGTGGTACATACTGGTTCAGTTGGAAGGCTTTTTGATTATTATAGTTCCTTCTCACCATAAACTTCATGGTTATACTTTCTTTTAGAAAGTATATAACATTTAGAGCTGGATGTTAGATTCTTTTTGGAAATCAGCAGGCTGAAATTTTCGTATTCAGTTTAGTGATCCTCCTGCACATTCAGAACATATTTACTCTGTATACTTCCCTACTGTACCTCTAAACACTTAGTCAAGGGTTTGGCCTTGAGCCTTGCACAGTCAAGATGGGGTCAGTAACGTTGTTTTGCACCTGGTCTCCCAAATCTTTTCTCACAAAAACCTACACAATCAAACATTTTGTGCAAAACTCAGGTGCTAAAACTGTGGAAAAACATACATGCATAATCATTACAGTTTTTTAATATTGGGTTTTGCTTTAAGCGATCCTGTATTTTAAGCCTTGACCTATCACCCCCCACCTAAGACAGCACAGAAAATCACTGGTTCTGCAGCCTCTGGCATAGTCACATAGTAAGAGTCGCCAATAACCATATTCAAGCATTTCTGTAATAGAAAACAGACTTAAATGAACCAACCAGATATACACTTTGGTCAATATTGCCCCCGTATTCTATGTATGTATATTCCTGCCATCTTGCTAGCTTGAAAATTCATTATATTTTAACTGAGACAATCTGCCATTTCAGACATGTTGCTACAAAAATGCATCTAATCGTTCTATATTTGCATCTTCCATTAGTTGCAACTTAAGACAGCATAGGTCAGCTATTAAAAAAAAAACGTGTGCTCTTCTAATTATCATTGTAATTTTTGAGTAGAAAGCATCTAGGCTTTTTAGTTTTTTATATGTTACACAAACCTACCACAAGTTTAAATACCAACTGAACCCTAGAAGACAACTCCATACCAATAGCATTCTTTTGCATTATAAAGATAAGTAAACCGACTCTTATTGTACAAAAGGCTGGTAAAGCAGACAACAGCCACATTAAAAAGTATATCCCCCACTGTCATGCAGCACAGCTAAACCATTGTGCTCCATGTGTAAGCAGTGGCCCTCTCTGTGGGGTCCCTGTAAGTCAGAGCTGGAGCCCTCAACTCAACAGGGAGCATGAGCTTTGCTGAATGCAGGGCTCTATTTCTGACTCACAAGGCACATGTCAGTTTGTACCAGAGAAAGCTGCTATTTACACACAGAGCATAGTTATCTGGCTTTGCTGTATGGTGGCTGGGTGGTGAGGGATGCACGTTTTACTATCGCTGTGGGCTGCTTTACCATCTATATGAATGATCAGTCTCTGCTCACTTACAGTTATAATGCAAAAGGAAGCTAATGGCATAGTTTTCTTTTAGGGTTCAATTAGTCTTTTCAAAATGTTATGTAGATCATGGAAAAAGAAAAAGAGGGATGATTTATTTTAACTACCACTTGAGCACTGGGGGTCCCTGGTTCAAATCCCGGTCAGGACACTATCTGCAAGAAGATTGCCCCTGTGCTTGCATGGTTTCCTCTGGGTGTCCAGTTCCCTCCCATACCCCAAAGACATTCTGGAAGGTTAATTAGCTTGATTGTAAGCTCATTGAGGGCAGGGACTGATGTGAATGTGCAACTATGTAAAGCACTGCGAACATTGTCGGCACTATAAAAATACCAGTAATAAATAAATAAATAAAACTATCCAGAGAAAAAAGGATGACATACTACAGCATACTACCACCAATAACACAGCGGACAACTCAACTTTTGATAAAGTTTTTTATAAATCAGCCCCACCCAACTAAGAGCACTTTCCTTTTGTAGCCAGCAACTTAGGTGTCTCGAATTTGGAAATTGTTATTCATCAGTGAAAATTACTTTTTTTTTTATCTTAGCACACTTTAATCTGCTTTGCTTGCTTCTATTGTATTATTCAGCTCATCCTGAAATTAGGTAATAATTCTTACAATAAACATTCCCATGCATTGATAAGCTATCAAACATTGACTGTGTTAACACAATTGTGTATTGTTAAACCCCATAATTCCAAATTTGGTTATTAGATCTCATTACTATTGTCACTTCAATTTAAACTTCTTCGAGTTTGCTAGCCATACACAGAAGGAAAGTGTCTCATCATTCACATTTTAATAAAGATATGTTGGTGTAGTGCTAGGTCAGGATTCTAAAGGTAAACCAGACTCAACCAGGATCTTTTATGTACAAAGTTTATACTGCTTATTTACTAGACATGTTTGATTTGTTTCGTTCCGAATCGAAATTCGGACGAATTTTCGGAAATTTGGACATTCGGATGTATCCGAATTCCGAATTACAGACATAACGAATGCAAACGAATCCGAATTTCCATTTCCGAAAATTCGGTAGCGCTAGTTCGAACGTTCGTTTCGTTTTCGGTTCTTATTCGGTTCTTATTCGTTTCGTTCGTTGCAGCAAAGTGACATTAGAGAAGGAGAAAAATATTTTCCCCCCCTCAAATGTTACTTTGCTGCAAACGAACGAACGAAACGAATAAGAAATGAATAAGAACAGAAAATGAAACGAACGTTCGAACTACCGCTACCGAATTTCGTCCGAATTCCGGATCCGAATTGACTTTCACACGCGAATCCCGAAAAACGAAATAACACAAATCCGAATTTAAAACGAAACAAAACTAAACAATTTTTTTGGCAGTACACATGTCTATTATTTACTAAGTTGAGTTACTAACAGTCACTTTGCTAAGTTTTTGGAGACAATCTTGAAGTTACCATGGAATCTAGACTACAAAGATGTTTTACATACCTCTTATTAACAGTAAGGGTATAATTACAGTATATGAATGTAACTTACAGTAGTAGTAGTAATAATAATAATAATAATTATTATTATTATTATAATAATAAAGGACTGCAAACAG
>NW_017307110.1:592795-593463 GCF_000935625.1 Nanorana parkeri | reverse complement strand
CAAACAGAAGTCTGCTTGTAAAATATCAAGCTTTTACATGGGAAAGGAAGTCTTCCAACATAATTGGCATCAACATATTTTTAGTAGGGATGCACAGATACTTTTCGAGTACCAGTGCAGATACTTGGCATTTTCATGAGAACTACCAGGGTTGGAAATCTCTCTTAGACCCCGTTCACATTGAGCGATTTATCGCGCGGTAATTCCCGCGATATCGCGGCAAATTACCGCGCGATATCGCGCTCCAATGCAATCCAATGGGGCAAAGGGTCCTGCTGTAGCGGGTCGTGTGTCGCTACAGCAGGACCCTTTTTTGAGCGGATTTAGCCGCGATTCAAGCTTGCTCAATGCAAGCTTGAACGCGACATCGCGCGGCAAATCTCCGATGTCACGCAATATGCAAATCGCGATTTGCATATCGCGCAGTTGGAACGGGGCCTAATAGAATCCAAGATAGCAGTAAAACCAGAGAATTAACTATTCCTCACTCTATCAAAATATAAAAAAAGGTTTCGGTCCACATACACTTTAATTGCCATTGTACATTGTATTTCTCCAACATGTACTTGAAATTAGGGTATTTCAATATAACTATCTTTTTCTGAAGTAAAACAAAAATTAGTTTATTCAGATATAAAATACATACCAATTACAACCTTTAGAATCAT
>NW_017307110.1:557210-592585 GCF_000935625.1 Nanorana parkeri | reverse complement strand
TATTGTAATATATAGTATAATTAAATAATTATACAACTCGCCATAATGCAGAATCAGGTGGCTTTATAGGCTCTCTGGTGGCCAATGTGGCTCTCGAATGGCCAGTGTAGCTCTCTGATGGCCAGTGCAGCTCTCAGGTGACCAGTGCAAGCTCTCAGGTGGCCAGTGCAGACTCTCAGGTGGTCAGTTTGGCTCTCAGATGGTCAGTGCAGCTCTCAGGTGGTCAGTGGGGCTCTCAGGTGGATAGTGCAGCTCTCAAGTGTTCAGTGCAGGCTCTCACCAGGGGTCTGGAGAGTCTCACTGGTGGCTACGGGCACCGCAGACATGGCTCTCTGATCAGGTGGCCACTCGCTCCTCACTGGGACCCTGAGGGGCCCCAGTGAGCGGTTTTCTAATATGCCTGATTAGAGGGCCACCTCTGCCTGATTGTAGCTGGTCCAGATTGCCATTGGCCATACCAAGGTGATCCAGGCCGGCCAGGCCTATTTGCAGGAGCAGTCTTGGAGCAGGAGCTCCATGTGCTCCTACGTTAATCTGGCCCTGGCTGAGGACAGATCACAGACCGGTGTCAGTCCATAGCCTGGGGGGTTGGGGACCCCTTCTTTAGCACAATGGAATAAAATAGTATTGTGTGGGAGAGAGAGAATGCAGGTGGAAATTTCTCTTTTTGCAGTGACATTGACACATATATACAAAAGCATGAGGTATAGGCATGTTATAAAGTAACTTCATGGGGAATTGTTGGAAATCTATATTGGAAGGAAAATGCCTCCTGGTCTCATTGTGGTAAAAAAAAAAAATGTTTTTTTGCTCCTTTCTGCTGGTCAATGACTCATCCCGTTTGATGTCTTCTGGAACAAAAGACTCAGAGACCACTAAAGCTGTGGGAAGGTCAGATAATGATTCTGTAGCAGAAGGAATTGTGGCATGTGTATAGCCTCTGCAGACAGCAATGAAAGATGCAATTTGGCCCATGAAATCCTGCATAACTGGAGTAAAATGCTCCTCACAATAGAGAAAACGTGTCCATCCTCCTAGGACACTAGTGAAAAAAATCTCAGGCATGCTGGTCACTGTTTTTGCCGGTGCCAAATCCTCCTGTAGACGGCCATATATTCCAAATGTATTTGAACCTTGTGTCTCTCAATAAATAAGCCAGGTTTGAATAAAAAATCCCAAGGTTACAGTAATATAGCCATTGGGGAAACTCCGGGTAGTGCAGAGAGAGAGAGAGACCTAGGAGAAAGCAGAGGCTTTTTAGGTAGGAAATATGAAAAAAAATACAGAGGATATTAAGTGACAGGTTGCAGAGAGTAAGGCTTAGAGAAAAAAGACAGAGGATGCATAGTAAGAGTCCTGAGCATGATGGAGAGACTCCAAGGACATAGAGAGATTCTAGAGAAACAAGTGTTCAGAAGGGTAAGGATTTACAACAGTTACAGTTGGTGGAAAGCCATGGGGAAAAAGAGTGAGCAGAGCTAAAAAGGCAAAGGAAAATTGTGGTTGTTATGAGAAATATAAAAGAATAGAGTAAATGTTATACATTGTTAACACTATACAAACACTGGCCTGGTAGGCATACTATTCCTCATAGAGTTGTAAAGGTCTTTTGAAGGGTTATTCCAGAATCAGCACCAGGGTTTGTGAAAGTCCTCAACAGCATGCCAAAATGATGAGTTTTTTAAGGAATATTATTAACAACAAAAGAGGAGCTAAGTAAATACAAATTAATAATATAAATATTTTATATATTGCAAATGTGCAATCATGACTGCTTGCATTTAAGAATCATAATTGACTTATATTTATTTTGTTTTATTTCATGAATTTTTTTTAAATAATCATCTTATGTGGGATGGTCTTACAGAGTAAGCCTCTGGCATGTTTAATTGTAGTATAAAATGTTTGAAAGCTGAACTCCAAGCAAACATATAAATACAGTACCGAAATTTTGATAGCTCTGCCAGCCAGAAAAACCAGAAGGATGACACCATTATTTCTGTTAAAATTAACAAAGATGCTGCTTACAGTAAAGGAGAAGTGGTTAGCTTGATGAGGTCATATCTTTGCACACTCTACTTTTTGCTTCTGTCCGCAGTGCCTTGTTAGCTGAAAGGTATTTACCTAAAAGCTTGTATGAATTCATCACGCCGTGCCCTTAGGATTGTGGGCAAACATGTCCTAAGAAGTAGGTGCACACGTGCTGGTGATCGTACACGCGGATGTGCGCATGAAAGTATGTGCAAACATGGTAGTATTGGAAAACATGTGCACACATGTTAGCATGGTGTGTGCGTTCCGGCGTGCATATGCATGTACTGCTCATTGGCACCAGATGGTCTTTAAAACCCAGTGTGAACATTGGCCTAATTGCTGACTGGTCTTCAGCTCTTTCCTGTTCTTGTTCAATCTGATCCTGCATTTCCAATTGACCTGTGTATGACCCTGGCTCATTGATTTGGCATCCTGTCTGTGCATCTGATTCTTCTGTGTTTGACCGTGGCCTGTGATCACGACCTTGATTATCTGCTCTACTCAGTCCAGACTCTGCAGATATCGGTACATGGTGCTCCTGCCATACCGGATCCAGTCCAGAGTCAATCTGGCAGCCTGCCCAGTTCCTGTGGCTGCATCATCCTGGTCATCATATTCAACCTTTAGCAAAAGACACCACCAGATCATTTCATCGGCACTTATGCTTCCCTAAGTCCTGCCTCCACCTGTTACCATCTCCAGGGGAGTAGGACTAGTCGTGCAAGGGCAGCTCAGTCTCTATCCAGGTAGGTGACAGTATCAGTCAGCGAGATATCAGAGACCGAAAGGGGTGCTTCTCTTTTAGAGGCTCTTTATCAGCAGCTTGCCTCCCTTATACAGGTGATAAAGAACTTGCTCCAGGATAGTCACTGTGGATGGTCAAGTGACAGCAAGTTCATGTACGTAAATGAGGGTCTAAGAAAGGTTATTTATTTAATAAAAACTACAAAATGGATAGCGGCGGGTGGAGTGGGAAACAATTCAGGTTTCTGATTTAACTCTGAGTATTATTGTCAAAACGTATCCCGTTTTTACATACAGTTTGATCATTTTGTTCTTCAAAGACAAATAATCACTAATTTCATGAGTATCTGTCCATGACTAACAACACTCATACCCAACTCACAACAAGCCTGTCCAAGTTTAGCAATGTCTTTAGTAGCACAGGTATGTATTTAAAAGAGAACTATTGGGTAAGTGTTTTTTCCCCATAGTTCTCTTAAGGGTCATGGGAGGACATATACTAGCGTCCTCTCGTGACCCATAGTTCATTATATAGCGAGCTACTGCTCGCGGTATACTGAGACCACCGCAGCCGGGACGGATCCTGACATTACTGTTGAGATCCACCCAGCTGCTTGAGTGACAGCGGGCTCTGCCTATCTAGAGGCAGAGCCAGCTGTACCCGCCCCCTCCCTCGTCTGTTCCTCCAGTCAGCGCTGGAGGATCGGAGCGGGGAGGGGGGGAATCCCTGCAGGGAGCCGAGACTGATAGTCACTGCTCTCTGCAGGGAGATAATCGAGAAGTGAGTGAGCGATGGTATGTGTTCGCTCACTTCCCGATCTATTGAGCCGACATGTGACAGTTACATTGTCACACGTCGGCTCCAACTATGAGGATGAGTGATTTTCACTCACCTCATAGTTCTCCTTTAAGTAATATTATGTAGCTAAAATACAACTGATTACCATTTTATTCCTTTATGGAATAACCCAACTTTTTCTTAAATTCTTTTAGATTATCTTAATTTATTATGGCCTTGTGGAGCATACGGGAGACACAAAGTACTGCAGGATGATTGAATATACCAGTTCCAGACAAAACAAATATTTAATGTGTTCTAAATTTATTAGCCTTACCTTTTTATTTGTATTAGAATTTTAGGTTGTTGGGAATGATCTAAACATTTAAAAAAAACCTTTAAAACCAGCCTTTCTTAAATTTGTTGAGATTGTTTAATGCAGAGGAATACATTATACAATGAAGGCTAAAAGTGGGAAAGTGCTTTAATGGAAATAGGGACAAAACTCTTGGTGGGGCATTTATCTGATCTGCAGTTAAACACATTTCTCTGTAAGCGTTCCTAAGATATATGCATTACATTTCCATAATTGGAGGCATAGATCTCCCTTGTTCCTCCTCATCAGTAAGCAGGAGATTGTACAGGGGATGGTGGAAATTATGCTGTTGCTGGCAAAGGTGAATTTCAGAGGTAAGAACATTTCACATTTCATATTCCTCTCCTCAAATAAAATGTTACACACAATTTGATATATAAGAAATACATTTTGATATGAGTTTTGCCCCCAACCATTAGTTCTATCCAATTGAGACTGCAATCTGTGTAGTCATTCCAACTTAAAAGAATTTTAACACTCACCTCTGAAAAAATTCAGCATTGCCGTGTTGTCCAGAGGTCAGCTGGAGTTCATTTTTTCCTACTTTTAGAATTGTAAAGAAAAGAGAAGGTACTGTACTTAAATTGATTTGGTTGAAGTAAAGACTGCATATTAAAAGAGTTGTTTCACCTTCCATCCTGCTTTCAGTCAACTTAAAACAGCTAGTGCCTTTTCTGAAAAGGCAGCAGTGAGTAAAGAAAGAGCAACAAAACAATACTGTATTGAAAGCAGTGCCCAGGGTGCAAATTTGTCAACTGTCCTTCCTGCCATAATCAAGCACTCAATATATCCCAAACAGTTCAAATCCAAATTTTTTACGCCACTAATCTCCCAGGCAATTTGTTCGCCAAGCCCTGTAATTCAGACAGCCCAGTCTTGTAATTCAGACAGCCCTGTTAGACACTGGAGTTGGGGCATGACCATTTACTCTTCCCCCGTTTAAATACAATTTGATCAGGACTGTGATTGGATAGTGAAGGGATGAGATAATAGTATGTTCTCTCTCCTGCAATCAGCAAGCTTCATCTGTTAGAATCACAGCACTCTGCAATGCAATAAATATTAATTGTAACTATGCTGCCACCTTCTCTGCCAGTTGGATGTACAGGGGTTTATATATTTTTCACAGTACTACAGCATATATGTACATGCATCACTATTAAAACTTTTTGTATATAATAAAACATATTTATACAATCAAATGTAGAAAATAGATAACATAATTTCCTTTACCATTTCCTGAGACATAGGGGGTGATTTACTAACCTAAACACACGCACGCACCAGGTGCGTGTGATTTTTACACAGCAAAACGTATTTATCAACCAAAAAGTCTCTAAAAGCATATTTCCACTAATGCCATATATGGAAAAATCATGCACATGATGCATATATAATGCTGCTTCACAGTTTATACAAAAATGGTTAGCTCATGCATTTACATTCCTGCATTCATCAACGCAAGCAACACAATGTAGAGCTAATTTACACAACATCACCTTGCAATTCATGCTTGGCTTTGCACAACACACCTGCTGGGTGTGTACGCACTACAAAGGTGTTTAGATTCCACCCATAGATCATGCTGGGAGGGAACACACTACAGAGGTGTATACATGTTCGTGGTATGTTTATAAGGTTAGTAAATCAACCCCATAGTCCCACATACCCATTGGGCCAGCCAATCTAATAGGGTAAATATCAAACATAAGTACTAGATGTACTATATATTGCAGTTATAACGTATTCACCATCACAAATAGAAAGCTGGTACTCCCAGTGGTAAGGGCATAACCCAACGCGTTTTGCAGAATCACAATATTTCAGCAGACTCCCGGTGCTTAATTATCCTAATATTGTGTATCTATAAGCTGTTGAAGACAAAATAATATAAATACATGGTATAAAAGTGAGATAATAATGATCACTCCATATTAATAAATATATTACCTCCACATTTAAAATAGACACGTATGATGAACTTTACATTGACCCATGATGACAGCATGGATATCAGTCTGCCTCAGTGGATATAGTGGCAGAGGCTAGAGAGGCACAAGAGGAAAAAGAAAATCCAGATCACACCCTTTCTAATAAAGTAATGTAAAAAATGTATATGTAGAGTGTGAGATCTGGATTTTTCTTTTTCCTCTTGTGCCTCTCTGACATATGACCCTATATCCACTGAGGCAGACTGATATCCATGCTGTCATCAATCTATTATATTCATATTTTATATTTGCAAATAAACAGTTTTGACTTCACCTGCTGCGTGCTTGTTCTGAGTTAGGGCTGGTTCACACCATATGTGCATACAAATTTAAACATGCAGATTTGACTTTAAGAGACAATAGCTTTCATGTGATTTTATAAGCATTGTAGTGAGTTTTATGCACATTGACATCAGTTCAGGGGCATTTTTTAATGTGCTTATTAACGCCATATCATGTGACATAACTTTCTCTTCCATGGTAAAGAGTGATATTACTGGACAGGATTAGGGATGAGACAAACGTACCTAGGTTCAATTTGAGGGAGGTTCACCGAACTGCTCTTAAGTTCGAATGTTATTTCAAACCCCAGTGAAGGCAATGGGAACTAAATCTTTAAAATCACTGGGCCCTGCCCTAGGAGACATGTGCCAATGCATACATTTAAAACAAAACCATTTGACTGGGTGCAGGTTTTTAAATAATGCTTAAGGATAACGATAAAAATCACAGTTTCTTAAAATAACATGCCTGGTAGCTGCCCAAAACCTGCCTGTGAAGTGGTGCATCCGTATGATGTGTGGGTTGTACTGCAGCATAATTGATATACTGTGAAAGAGAAAAATTCAATTTTCTGCATTTTTGTTCTTTCACAAGATGTCATAGGCAAAAAAACCCCCAAACAAACCATAATCAATACCAAACCCTTGGGGGTTGATTTAGTAAAGGCAAATAGGCTATTGTCTTTGCAAGGGATACTCCACCCTAGCTTAGTGAATGAGGGGAAATATGACTTTGCTAAGAATACACAATCATGCGCAAGGAACTAATAAATACCAGTACATGTGCTTGTACATTATTGGTTGATGAAAGTCAGGTGAATCATGAACTCTAAATCCTGTAAAATAGTAGTTTCTACTTTTTTTCTTAGGAACATAATCTAAATTGAATATTCTTTGTTTACACATAAAAGTAATTTCGAATGTCCTTCACGCTTTGTTTCAAACAATCCCTGGGCTATTCCATTGAAATTCAAAGTGATGATTGCCACTTTAATTTTCAATTGCATATCATCATTAGGTATTATCACTGTCACTACGTGAATTGTCAAAGTAGCCTATAAGGAATGCATATGAAGAAAAAATGAGTCTTACACTATGGCAAAAATTGTTGTCCATCAAAGAATGTTATTTCCAAGATTGACGATTAATAGCAAATTCAAATACATTCATTATAGAAATGGTAACACATCCAGCCCTCTGCCACTTGTTTTAGCTAAGGCCAAGGTTGTACAGGTGATTTCTGCCCTTTTATAATTTAAAGCATAACCAAAACTTTTAACAGAGTGGAGAAGGGTTAGAGTCTCTGTTAGCTGTTGTATGTGTCCCTAATGGAAAGATGTTACTTTACTTACTATCAGGACAAGCAAGATAGAATATCTTTCCAAAAAGGAGAAACAGACAAAAAAAATACATTTTAGTAGAATGAAGATGGGTTAGAACTTTAGGCACTGTTTGTATTGCTCTCCTTCCTTTTTCAGAGATGTTAGCAACCCCTATATATACGTTATGAACCAGAGCAACTTCTACATTTCCATGATGCGCCTGCTTATTTGGAACATCTATGTTGAGATACGGTACCACACAAGCGCTTACTTCACAAGCTGAGGGCTATGGGCATAGTTGAGGTGGTGTGTACGTGGATAGAGAACTGGCTACGGGAACGTGTCCAGAAAATATCTGTAAATGGCACCTTTTCGGACTGGGCTAGTGTAATGAGCGTTGTGCCTCAAGGATCTGTGCTGGGTCCGATACTGTTCAACCTATTCAATAATGACATCGGGGAGGGAATAAATAGCCATGTTTCCGTGTTTGCAGACGATACAAAAATAGGGAGGGTACTAGAAACTGATCGTGACAATATAACATTGCAGGAGGACCTGGATAAAATAGGGGAGTGGGCAATACTATGGCAGATGAGGTTTAATGTTGATAAATGCAAAGTAATGTACTTTGGACATAAAAATAAACAAATAGGCTATACAATCATGGGTATGCCGCTAGGGAAGTCAGAAATAGAAAAAGATTTGGGGGTCATTGTAGACCACAAACTGAATGGTAGCTTGCAGTGCCAAGCTGCGGTAAACAAAGCTAGCTGGGTCTTGTCTTGTCTAATTTCAGGATGGATCTATTAATAAGAAAATGTTTCTTCATTTACATGTACATCGTATCTGACATTCATTGATGCATACATCTAGATCTATTGGTTATATATACTCTGATATTCCTAAATGTGACCCCAACTGGGTCAATTAAATATTATATGGTTGCTCTGAGAGCTGTCACTTACCATGCCAGGTTGATCTACGGTATCAGGGAGAAGTGCCCAGGAAGCCAGTCAGGAGCGGGCGGGGATTAGACCCACCGTTGCCTCCACTGCTTGCTTGGTTTGTCACACCTGGGACCCCGGGGTCCTTTGGGGGGGGGAAACCTAAGTGCGGTATCGAGCCATCCAGTCGCAGTGCCAGGAGTATGGTTCTCTGGTAAGATGTTTGCAAAACATTATCGTAGGGAATTCAATAGGGTATATGCTAAATCTTGGATATAATTCAATAATCCTTTTTGCATTTTAATCTAAATGTTTGTGCATATCCATTCCGTTCATTCTAAGTTACTGATATAAATGTTTATTTAAAAAAGTTTATTTAAAAAAGAATATATTGCTTATTTTAGTTGACGGAATAGATGGGTGTGGGAAAAGTTTGACCCGATTGCTATTGTATATGTACATGTGTATAAATGTGGGGTTTCAAATCAGAGCGCAAGGGCTTTTTATTTAAGAGGGGTTATTGGTTGTTATAATATGGCCCCAACCTATAAGAAATAGTGTGATTTGGGTGTTTGCTTCAAATTAATTGTGACAAAAACATCTACAAAAATGTATCAAGTGAAAAAGTAATAAATGAAAATTCTAACATAAACAAAAATCCAAAAAGAAGTTCTCTATGTGTATGGGTATAAACACCCATATATATGTATATTTAGTTCATGTGATCGTTATTTGGGTGTATCGATGGTGCTCTTTGGTAGGGTTGATAACAAAGAACATTCATCCTATGGGGTTTGTGTATTCCACACAAGTGTAATAGATTTAGGTAATAGCTTAGCATATAAGTGATTCTGTGTACCTCAAGGGTATAGATCCTACTAGTGCTCATTATAACTAGGTGATATATACAGCTCCCTCAGCCCCCGTATTTCCTTGACCCATAGTACCCGATATTTGTCCTATTGATACTTTGGCTCTATCCCCATATTCACCCAGTCAATTGGACTGGGTGAATATGTCCCTCATTGATTTCACTCTCCTGAACACTAGCTCTCCTGAACACCAGAGCTAGTGTTCAGGAGAGCGAAATCAATGAGGGACAGACTGACACACAGCCTGTATATACCCCAATCAGAAACGGAGAAATGCGGAGATTTAGGCCTCCAAAAATGTGGGAAATGCAAATACTGCTGCTTTGTCGTGGAAGGAACCATGATTCCCCTACCAAATAATGAGAAACAATGGCGACTTAAACATACGGTAACCTGCCAAACCAACAACGTCATCTACATGATGAGTTGTGTCTGTGGAGCGTACTACGTGGGGAAGACCTTTAGGAAATTATGGAATAGGATTTACGATCATGTATACCTAATAAAAAATGGAAAACTTACAACCCCCCTAAGTCGGCACATAGGACTTCATCACAATTTTGATTTAGTGGCTATCAAATTCTATGTCCTGGATCACATCCATGAAGAGAAGAGAGGCGGAGACATAAACAAGAAACTGCTACAGTCGGAAGCACGATGGATTTTTAAATTAAAGTCCACCGTGTATCCGGGTCTGAATGAAACACTCAGTTACAAGTCGTTCTTATGAACAAAATTAACAAATAAACTAAAATAAAACAAACAAATGGACAGCATAACAATATTAATGAATTTAAATTGCAAATAAAATATAGAAATTAGACCAAGAGAAGATATGGAAACATCTATGATGACCACTAACAAAAACTTGACTCAAAAATTTAAATCTAGAATAATAGAAGTGACAGCCCCTTTCTTGATTAATATAATTAGTCCGATAGGGAACCTTCTTTATAACATAGGTCTGGACGATCATCCAGACTAGAAGGCGTTTTAGCCACTAAGATTGTAGAATATCTATATAGAATGAAATAAATTGTATGTCATATAGTAACCGACGATGTTCTTTATGCATAAAAATATATGTACAATATCATATATACCTGGAGCATAGCTCAATTGTTTTATGGTGAAATAATATTGTATGTCATACAGTAATTAATGATGTTCTTTATGCATAAATATATATATATATGCAATATCATGTATACCTGGAGCATAGCTCAACTGTCCTATGGTAAAAAATACACTGAAAGTTAGTGATATATATTTTTATAAACAACATGCCCGGTTGAATTTGTGCGACATGGGGGAGAGGTGGTCACACTCTGGGACCTCGAGACTCCAAAAAAACGACGCCAACACCACATCTGATTCCTTCACTTGTATATATACCCGCATGGAAGTATTGGAATGGGACTAAGCAACTCACTCAGGGGGGTGGGGAGGGGGGCGGGTTTGAGATGCGGGGATTGCAAGTGAACTACACAGGTGGGCAGGGTCCCCTATCGTGGTCCAGATGCGGATAGGGGACTGACTCCCTCCCTGATACATCAAGAACATGGGAGTGCGTGCACAGACCCGGAAATCATCCGGCATTTGAAATGCAGGACGAGTCTGTCCTAGATTGATACGTATGTCTTTATTCAACCCCAAATACTATGCAACTATGTAACTATGAGAAAAATATACATTTGTATCTTTGTGGAGGCTTTCTGTGGAGTGAAAGTTTTTTAAATTAAAATTATAAACTAAAATAAAGATAAAATACATTGTTAGATTGGTGCTCGGTCTAGGTTAGTGTTAGTATCAGTGTTGGCATCAGCGCCAGTGCCAGTGTTAGCATCAATGCCGGTGTTAGTGTAAGTGTGTGTTTTAGGAAGGATCTAAAAAAGTAAAGGAGAAGCAAAGACCAGCGTTACATTAGCTTCTGCAAGGAAAAACACAGTTAAGCTTGTAAATACCCTTCAGTGGATACCAGCAGGATCATTCACCTCACAAATCCCACCAATTACATTCTCGCCAGGCATAAACATAGATGTGACTCATTTTAGTCCAGTTGCTTTTCAAGGTGTTTGTGAGTGGTGAGCTCTTGGATCTTTTTGTCACTCAGACAAATCTTTGACAGTTTCTGATGCAGCACCCCACATCTAACCATTGAAAGTATTGGTGCCAACACATCCTTCCAGAAAGGAAAATCATTCTGGGTGTCACCCGGAACATATGGAATTCATCTTTTTTTTTTCTCTATTCTGACATCGCTCGTGATGACACAGTGGGGTTTCTCTTCTTGGCGGCCGGGAGCGCGGGGCTCCCAGAGCGCCCGGGAGATTTTTTAAAAAAATTAGTAAATTTTTTTTTACAGCAGCAGAGCCGCCGGACAATAGGAAACTATTGGGCGGAGCTAGCTGTCACTGCTAGCTCTGCACAATTGTTTTCTATTAACTTTTTTCTACTTTTTTCACTCTTTTTCTGTTCTGCTCGGTGCCTCTGAGGGACCGAGCAGAACAGCCGAGCCAAATGCGCTCAGCGGCATTCGGCTATTCTCTCACTGCTGTTCGGGATCTTTCAGAATAGCCCAAACAACAGTGAGAAGCCTGCCGGAGGATCGGCTCAGCCGATCCAGATGTTGGATCGGCTGAGTCGAACTCCTTCTGCACTTCGGGTCAGCCGAACATGCTGAGCATGTTCGGCTGATCCGAAGCCACACGAAGCAAGCCGAATAAAAGTGAGCCCAATAACAGATGCATACAATTGCAAATAACTTCTATAAAATCCTTCCTGTGAACTGAGGTACTACTAGATATTTATTTTTATGTTCACGTGCTTTTGGCTTTTCCTGTAATCCACAAGAGCCTTGGCAGAAAGGTCAGCATCCTGTCAAGCTTAGGCTGCCATTGAAGTCTCTTTCTGAAAATGCTAGATGCCTTGCTGTGTATGACATCAGTATGTTTCACTCCAATCCCAGAACAAGCATTCAGTAAATCATTGTCAGAAAAGTGTCAGAGTTACTTATATCTATACTTGTGCTGGGTCAGTGACTCAAATAACATTTAAGTCAAGACATCGGAATGACAGCCAGGAAACTAGCAATCTCAAAGGAGATTTCAGTAATGGCAGTCTCTATTGAACTCTCATGACAGTTTTCCTTTAAGAAAAGGCAAGAGAGGCAAATGGAGTGCAGAATTCAGAGAAAACATAGAGCACAAAGACCTGAACACCAGCATGTAGCCAACAACATATACCTTGATATGAAAATGGGATGTTTGTATAACTACTTTTATTAAGAGCCTAAAAACCTTCAAGGGGGACTATGGGGTTAAGGCTTTTCCCCATATTTCTCCTCAGGGTAACGGAAGGACACAAACTAGCGTCCTCCCGTCACCCTAGGCTCAGTATACCGCGAGCTGTACACCGAGACGCCGCAGTATATATATCTAGAGGCAGAGCCAGCTGTACCCGCCCCGTCCGTTCCGCCAGTCAGCGCTGGCGGATCGGAGCGGGGAGGAGGGAATCCAGGGCAGAGAGCTGTGACATGATCGAGAGTTGAGCGAACGCCGGTATGTGTTCGCTCACCTCCCGATCTAATGAGCCGACCTGTGACAGTCTCATTGTCACAGGTCGGGTAGAACTATGAGGTGAGTGAAAAGCGCTCACCTCATAGTTCTCCTTTCAGGCTAGGAAAAAAAAATAAGGTTTCATCTTTCAAATGTGTAATCAGATATGAGCCAGAAGTCAACTTTCACTCTAGTTTTCTTGAGTAAGCCCATGTGAATAGATCACAGTAAGCTGAAGTCACAGAAGATAATTAGCTAAATCAGCACATTTTCAGGACGAGTACTTTCCAAAATTTTGTGTTTCTGCTTTACATGATTATATTCTGTAAACATTCAGACTGAATCATACTCTATGAAGAAGTCAGAATATATCATTCTCCTTGAGGGCCAAGTCTTCAGGGCTTTATGTGTACTTCACATTGTATTTCATAACTTATTCTCCATAATAGACTATTTTACCAAAAGGCACAGCTGTCAGAACATGACAAATTGTTGTATCAGGCTGCAATTTCTCAATTTCTACTTCTCATTTTTCATTCCTTTTCTTTCATTGGTAGCTTGGCTCTTGAGAAAGATTCAGAAAAGATTGAGGAAAGGTTCTAGCCTCTAATTTCTAAAGTACTTAAACTGTTATATATCTTTGTGAGTGTGTTTGCACAATTTGGTCTGTACATAAGAACAAGAAAGTTTTAATTCATTGCATTAACATGGCTAATATTGACTGATTTGTTTCTCGTGGTTTCCTAGTATAAGCTATTATATTTGGTCCCTTATCTTAGAAACAGATATGTATTTATATGAAGGAAACCTACTACACTTTGATTTGTTTCTTAGTTTTTTAGTTTCTAAACTAATGTTTTGTTTCAGTTTTTTCATTTTCCCATAAAAATATTTGTCCTATTAAAGATTTTGCTATCACAATTCAAGACAAGATGGTAAGGAGGGCCCTGTCTGTGAGGGCTTACAGTCTAAGAGGGAGGGGCAAGTGATACATGAGGAGGTAGCTGCGTGGGGATGAATTGTTTGAGAAAGAGTTCAGTGGTTAGTTTGAAGTGTGATAGGCTTCCCTAAAGAGATGAGTCTTTAGCGATCACCGAAAGGCAGTCAGAGTGGGAGAAAGATGGACAGGTTGGGATAAGGAGTTCCCTTAGCTTGGTGAATGAGGTGAAATTTCACTTTGCAAAGAACACCTAATTATGTGCAAAGAAAATAAAATTGAACAGTATTTTTGCTTGCACATGATTGGATAATGGATCTCAGCAGAGCTGCACCTCATTCACTAAACTAAGGGGAAACCTCCCCTGCAAAGTGCAAATCCCCTTGCAAAGTGTACAGTTTATTTTCCTTTAATAAATCAACCCCTATATATCATTCATTTGGGTTTACATTTAATATAACCTGAGACCTGTTATCCACTTTTGCCATTGGTCTATCCCTTCAGTTTTCTCTCAGTAGCTAATTTGCCCTTCACATGCATTTTAGAACATCACTGTGATGCCTAGCTGCCCGGTACCTAACCTCCTAGACATGTCACAGTAATATGTACGAACAGGTTGCTGAACCTTATTGTCACTGTATTCCTTTAATTTCATGTTTGCCTTTTTGTGCTGCAAATTGATTTCAAAACATTTTCTTTTTTATTTATTTTCTTGTTTTTCTGTTTATGTATTTATACAAATTAATTGCATACATGTTTTATTTAAATTTAGCATTATGATAAAAATTGTCAAGACAGTTACCTAAGAAACATGTATTTTACTATTCATTTTATCTTTTCCAAGTAGAAGTGTGCGGCCGCACAATGAACAAAGCAAAAAGGTATATGCAGGGGTCTCAACGGTAGAAGGTTCCCAGTATGATGATAAATCCTTGGACTGTGCAAAATGAAGCAATCTGTCGTCTGGTCTTTTTACTCAGACTCTGCTGGATTGATGAGGATTCCGATGCAGGCTGGACATTTTATCTTATACTGTATGTCCTGTTTTCCTGTTTAGTACAGGGCAGCAACTGTCCTGATTCAAATCCCCACACATGTAAGGTTAAAAAACTAGTGTCCTTAGGCTAGAGAGGAGTGATATAGAATTTGCTGAAGTCATTTTGAAAAAAATAACAACAGTATCTGTGAAGAATCAATCAAGCCAGTAAGGAATCTGTAAAGCTTGGAGGCTGAAGCATCTCACATGTATGTCAATTGTATAGAGTGACTATATTGCTTATCTGCAAGCAGAATGTTCAGCTTGGCAGTTTGGGTAGGAAACCCATGGTGTTGATTTACTAAAGGCATATAGGCTGTCCACTTTGCAAGGTAATTTGCACTTTGCAGGGGAGGTTTCTCCTTAGTTTAGTGAATGAGGAGAAGCTCCACTGACTTCCATCACCCAATCATGTGCAAGAAAACATACTGTTGTTTTTATTTCCCTTCCACATGATTGGGCATTCTTCGCAGAATGAAATTTCAGCACATTCACCAAGGTTAGGAAAACTTCCCCTGCTAAGTGCAAATTTCTTTTCAAAATGAACCGCCTATTTGAATTTACTAACTCAACCCCTATGTCTCTGTTTCTTTCTGTTTTAAGAGAATGGCTTTTCCACACCTTGATAACGTCTTCCTTCAGTTGAATCAAACACACTCCTCTCCTCACAATTTTGTCAAAAGCAGACTAACAACAAGGTTTTTGTCAACATCTAGGACTCTACCTTCATCTCTAATGACTTCTCCTGGACCGTGACAATGCAGAGAGCAGTAACACATGGCTGACACATGAAGGGAATAGAATTATTTGATGTGGGTCCATGATTGCCAGCCCACTTTCCCTTTGGTGTTTCAATGGCAAGATCACAGCAGCCAAAAGGGAAGTAAAGCCCAACTCAAACCTTTTCTTCATTAGTTTTAGACAGTGAAAAAGGGAATACAACCCTTTTTACTATGATCTGTGCCCTATTGTGGAGATGTTTTCTGTTGGGACAGAAAGTGAGTGGAAAACTCTCCAGTTAGAACACAGACTGAAACATAAATTATTATTTTTCAGCAAAGTAGGGAAGGCTTTGAACCTCTGTCAGATTAATACTACTGCCTTGCGCTTCCCCTTCCAGTGACAACCACTCCTCTAATTTTTGGCTGTCCTTTCATAGGCTGTGACAGGGATAGGAAGTAAGGTAAAATCCCCTTAACAGGGTCATGGGCGATAATAATTTGCTCACAGAAGCTCACAGAAGTATATACTCTTCCTAAGTCTATCCAAACACAGTTATCACTAGAGTTGGGATTTAAGGCTATGTATATAACATAGGTACCTTATTTGTAATATATATTTTTTTAAACTCTGAGACATATAAGAAATCAGGGTCCTAGGAGGCTCCACTAACTAAATATTCCTTTTGGGGTGGACTGACCCGTCATTTTATGAACTGTCCCTCTAAAGTGACTCTATAAACAGAGTTCAATCTGAAAATGCATTAAAGTACCTTAACTATTAACAAAACTGGACCTTATTTGTGCATTACTCTGCTGTAGATTCTCAAATCCTCTCTGAATTTTTGCTGACATTGTACCACATTTTCAAAAGCCTTCTGATAAACAGGAACTGTTGCTGTTTCAATGTCTATTTAAGCCTTATATCTGCTCCTGGTGGGTACCTGTAGCTTGACTGTCGGTGCCACCATGTCCCACCCTTCTGTCTTAGTATCCCTGGCAGAATTATCTAACAAAGTTTTGTTTATGGTGCCATCATCTTATCAGGCCGGGCTGTCAAGGGTTTCCCAAACCAATTTACACAAGTATGGACCATTTGTTGGTCTGTAATGCACACTTATTTGGAGAATGATTTGGATTTCCTTGACTTCAGTGGGACTTGTAAATCAGAAATTTTTGATTTTTTTTTAAACGTTTGGCCTAACCAGATTTAATCAGAATTTAAGAAGTTCACTCATCTTTACTGGTTATTATACATACTTAGGATAATAGTGTGCAGTGTAACAAGAACATAATTGTTTATGTTTTAAAAGAACACATAACCTTTTTTGATATTTTTTAACAGTAGGACATCGCACCATACTATATGGACCTGTTGTACTTTTTATGCCACAGAGGATGCTAATTAATTTTTTTCTGGTTATGTTATTTTACTTGTATATTTATTCTTGTAATATCTTAGCTTGAGCAAAATTATATTCTCCCGGGGAAAGGGCAGGATAATGTGCACTATAATTGTGCTTTTTAATAACTGGCACTAAAACAGAGAACTATGTTTTAGAAGGAGTATTAGGAACCCAATTAAAATGTGTTTAATACAAAGTCTCTGCAATTTGTGTCACAATACGAAGTATAATAATTCGCTTACAGCTTGCAGTTTGTGCCGCCGAACAGCTGAAATGTCTTGGAGTTTATTATTTTGCAAAACAATGGTACATTAATCTGAATAACCTGATATATAGTAAAATGGATTTAGCTCTGTGTTACGCATAGCTGGGTCACTACATTGCATTGGAATTTAAACATTTATTTGAAAATATGTTGGTGAGAGTGTAATATTTCCATAATGTCTGTGTTGCTTCGCTCAGGCAGAAGCAATGCAATAAATAAGTCTAATTATAATTACAAATATGGAATTCGGAAGCAATGCAGAGCCATGAACCCACTTTAGAAAGTCAAACACACGTGACACTCCATTCTTTGCTCCTTGGAGTGAAGCTTATATTGTCGTACACCTATTGTATAGAAACAAAAGGTCACATTTTGCTTCCTAGAATAACTAGTATAATGTATATGAATAGAATTTCCCTGGATAATGCCAGATAAAAATGAGGAAATCAGTCCTTTGGATTTCAGATTTAAGGTGAATGGAGGAGTTGCTAGTAAAGCAGTTTTTAAAAATAATTTCTTAATCTCTATGCACCAAGATGTCATTTGCATCTACAAGAAATAAACGATACAATAAAGGCGGGTAATGACTCGCCATCTGGCTTCCTGATTGGCTGGAAAGCCGTCTCCATGCTCCCTCATCACCAAGTGATGAGAGAGCATGAAGCCAGCTTCCTGTCCAATCAGGAAGCGAGGGGGCGAGTCATTACCCACCCCCTGGCTTCCTGAACGGCCAGAAAGTACAAGTACTCCCCAAATACTCGGTATCGGCACCAATACAGATGCATCAGTATTGATGCATCCCTATTAATGACATTGGTGGGAGGGGAGTTGATAAGACCTGTTGGAGACTGGCAAGAAGAGTGACATTGGAGGGACCAAAAACTGTGGAGGAAGACTGTGGATTTAGGCTTTAATACATTCTGGATTCATAAATAGTGATGAGCAAGTTAATTTTGCTTAATCCAGATTCACAGCAAACTAGAATGATCCACAGCATGCAGATGCCCCCAATGGATTGCTGGTACCAAATGAACCAAACCACTCTGTGGACAGGTAAAAATGGCCTTTAATATTAAACCTACCATTTGCCCTTACTGAGCCAAGAAGTTCTTCTGCCCACAGGGGTTAGCCTTTTACTCCACTGGGTGGGACCCTTCCCCCTAGTTGACATGGCCATACCCAGTAAGGAAATGTACACAAGGATACTTCCCCTCCCTAATGGGTTCACTCAATTTACATTTCCTTTATGCCTTCTATAACTCTCTTCTCCCCTCTACCTATAACACTCCCATCTCTCCTATAAAAACCTGCACTCTATGCTACTCTCCCTCTCTTTCTTTTCCTCTTCTCATCTAGTACCCATCTTACTACTCTCTCTATCCATTGCCCTTTTCCCTGCCCTCTCTCCTTACTTCTTATTTCACACAACAGGAGATTCCAGCCATACATCTGTCTTATACTTCAAACCTACTCCTAACCCTATATTCAGTGGGAAGAGATAAACATATCCCAGAAGATCTCTTGTCTAGGGACACTTTTGTTTCAGTATGAATGTTTCTGAATCTCCTGGCAGTGTATATTCAATATCTTCCACTGTTTGCATTAAGGATACCAATCATATTTGGTTGTAAAGCTTAAATAAATAATGTTTCGGGAACAGGGCGCACTCCCTCAACACTTTCAATATTGATAATACTTACCTGCAACTCAGGTACTCCAAGGCTTTTACTGCACAGCCTGTCTATTGCCGCACAGTTTTTGCTGAAATATTTCAGATTTCTTTAGAGCAGTGTCAGTGTATAGCCATCTCTGGCTTTACTACTTTCTGACTGCTGGCCTGGAACAGTCATGTAGTTAGAGAAATCATAGTCTAATCAGAACTCCATGTGAATGCTGGTGGAACAGCATTGCCGTGATTTGCTTATCACTGTTTATGAACTGCATGTTTCTCCAGAGAAAATACACTGTAATTGCATCTAATCAGAAAATATTGAGATCTACTAACTTGATAGATTTGGACCAACTGCCATAGTGGCCCACGTGACCGCTATGGGGCCCAGGGCAGAGAGAGGACTGGTCAGGTGTAGTAGGGAGGTTGAGGTGCTTAGTGTCTTTAAGTTCCATGCAGCCGTAAGTAAAAAACTGAGCAAGGCCGCATGGAAGTTAAGGACACCTGCGAGCCTCTCCCCTACCACAGTGTAGGCAGCGGGCAGTGTTATCTCCTCTGCCTGAGTTCAGCTCTGGGAAAAGGATACAGCGCAGGAGCACTGCAGGTACCCACATTTGTTTACAGTACCTTGCTGGAGGGATATCTTCAATTCACTTCATGACTCTACTTTTTTTACTGCCACCTCTAACCTCTCATAAAAGCAGGAACTGCTTTTTGTCAGGAAAAAGTCACACAAATTTGAGTACTAGAACATGCACCAATCTGCATTTTTCTACTCTGCAAACACCCAATGGACAAGGTTTCCCAGCTCATGGCTTTCTTAGTGGATCTTTGATCAGATGCTTTCCTTTTGCAGGAACAAAGACTATCCTATTCAGTGAGACAAACAGCAGGGATAATGTGCAGCATATAGTAATTTAGAGCAGCAAAGCTGATTGGAGTTTATTGTAGTCAAATGAGTTAAGAGATGATTTTTCATTGGCTGTGATGGGTTACCACATTTTGCACTTGATCACTATCATTTTGCACCTCCTTGCTGAATATGCCTGGCTATCATAGGGAGAGAAGAAAGCTGTTTAGTCTGACCAGAGAACCTTTAAATACTGGGGTCTGCCCTTAAACTCTATTTTGATCAGACATCTGTCTCTGTCTGTAACTTTTGTTATTGTAATGCTTGCCATACCCTGTGTAATTATAACCCCCGTTTTCCCAGCTTTATTGATGGCAGTGGTGGCAATAAAAAAATTATTAGGTTTTGTTCACACAGGGCATTCTGGCATTCCTGTGGCAGAAACATACAGATTACTGCTGCAGGAATGCCAGGTGTCCTGTTTAGATGTGGCCGCTGTACCTGTTCCGGTTAATGATTGGGTGATAACGGATGCATCCCAAAGTATATGATATGATTACATTTGGTTCGGAATAGATCATTGTCCCTGGATTCATCTATCCTGCATTCAAGGACAGTGATCTTTTCCAAACCACATGTAATCGTATCATATATAGTATATGCTGTGGCTCAGGCACTGTTGGGGTGGGTGGTTGCCTGGGGTGGGATGTGGGGAGGGTACCTGTACAAACTTTTGCTATGGGCCATGTGATTTCTGGTTATACCCCTGATAAGGACCTCAATTTGGAGTTATGCTATCATATACATATTTAAAGTATGTGAAAAGTTTTTAGTTTGGGGCAGTGTCAGGAACAATTAGAACTCCTTCCGTAATTTTACTGCTACCTGGGCCATTCACTTTCACTCTTGGTGACAACAATAGGAAGTGAGGGAAAATTTGCGACAGGAACACAGACAAAATTAAAAATTGGACAAGAATCTAGCTGTCCCCTACTCTTTTCATTTTATTTGTGTTGCTGTTTAAAAGTTGACATCACTTCCTTTTTGGTGAAACATTGTCAGCAGCACAGGAAATTAGAGTAAATCTCTCTAACAGAGCCTTAGATAACAACAGATAAAAGCTAGGGATTTTATCTCTCCCTTACTCTATTCAAAACTAAGCAAAGAGTTCTGGCTGTATATGCACTTTAATACAGTACCAGTCCACTTTACTCTGGAATATATACAGATTTGCAGGTTTAGTTTCAGGCCTGGATTCCACAGATCACTGGCAGGGCGAATCCCTAAGCACTCGCTCATCTCAAAATGTCAGTATGTAGGTGAATCTAAATAACTATGAGATTGCAATATGAAAGAGTTACATCCACTTGTCAATAGTTCTGTCTTAGTACTGTGCACAGAGTTCATTATCTCCCCTGTCGGTAGTCAGCTATGAGACTACACATGATGTATTAGGCTAGTTTACAGATCAGTTATCGATGTGTCAGGTGTCAGGATATCAGTCTTTAGTGAGAGAAAGGAAAAAACTCCAGCTATGATTCTTATGCTTCTCAGGAGCCCACGTGCGTTTCATCTGTGTATTTAGCTATCTGCTTGTAGTTCTTGAATTTAATCTATAAATGTATAATATATGTACTTTTAATTAGAAATAGCATATGTATGCTGTGTTTGTATGTCTCTTTTATGGATGTTTAATATACAGTATACACTGAGTGGCCAGTTTATTATGACCGCCTTTGTAGGCAAATTAGCTATAATTAGCTATAATTTCGTGCTGAAGTTGCTAGAGGGCCAGACCATTCCATTATAAATAAGGAAGCAGGTTGTATATCACGACAGTAGAAGTTATTTTTTTTCTGAAGATATGGGTAAACAACGCGATTTAACAGCCTTTGAATGTGGGATGATTGTTGGCGCGAGCCATGGAGCGAGTATCAGCAAAACAGCAGAATTTGTTGAATGCTGAAGAGGGGCTCATTGTTAAAGTGTTTAAAGACTGGACTGTCAGCCGAAAATCTGAGTCTGAACGTGCGAATTGTGGCCGTCAGCGACTAGTCAATGTTAGGGCAGAACGGAGAATGGCAAGACTGGTACGAAACAACAGATGCCCCGTAAACAGGCCAGTAACACATTTCCTGGCTTAGAGTCGCTCCACTCTCTACGGAGAAGCAATGTAGCCACTCTTGAACAGCAGCATTGTCACCCTGTGAAGAGGGTAGTGTTAGATCCACTAGCAGATTTAGATGGACTTGACTAGCAATGAAAGCCCAACCCCAGCTAACATGTTTTAAGTAGTTACAACAGTTTATTTTTTTTCCTTTTCGGAGATTTTGCATAGATAAAGCTGACCATTGTAAGCACCCCTCTCAGTGTTAAATGGTTTGCCTCAACACTTTATCAGCCACTTTTGCTGGACAGTTTGGTTTGTTAAAGGAAGCTGAAAAATAAAATTATACACACACCGGGGAGAAGGAGTATAGCAATTATCAATGACAAAATAATAGACTAATCTCCTGGGTTTCAAAAGTTATAATCAACACAAATTTGTCCCCTAAGCAAAGAAATCCCAAAAAGGAGCTGTCTAATGAACAAGTAACACAATATGTGATATATAATTGTATTTTAATGAACATAGAAAAAGGTACAACAGCTAAACCACCTAATACAAAACATTTAAAACTTTAAAAAGACAATGGCTTCCCTTAAATAGCCCAAGCCCAACTGATATCGGTGATGGTGGTAATCTATTTTCCACAAAGAGTGGCGGGCAGTCACTGATATGAAAAAATAAATAAACTGTGTAGAAAAATCAGATACAATTGTATCAAAGCATGCCAGGGCTACTCACTTCATATGTAGCCGCAAAGTAGCAATCCACATTGGGTTCTGTATTGGATATAGATTTGATGTTTCAACAGAGTGTATCCATGTAGTGGTTTGTAATCCTAGAAGTTATTTCGTTCCGACGTCGAGGGTCACATTATTTCTTTCACAGCTCATCTGGACAGACACTTGCAAAAAGGGGTCCGATGATTCCTCGTGTGTGGAGTGACCAGGAGATATCCCTTGTAAGTGCGGCCGCACAGTAAGGTAGAGAGGGATGGAACTCCAAAAGTGGTGTGTCCAGGAAGTACCGGATCAGGGGTCTGACTGCGGCCAGGTGGTACAAGCAAGCCCTACTCGATCCAGGCACGGGATCAGGGGTCTGACTGCTGCTAAGGTGTGCATGCAAGCCCTGCTCGATCCGCTCGGTGCTATGATGTCCCGCCACCCGAAGGTATTCAAACAGTAAATCCAGGGTATAGAGGGAAGCCGGTAACACGATGTCCCTAACGCGTTTCCCCCCAGCAAATGGGGCTTCCTCAGAGGGGCGTGTAACATTCATTATGCACAAGTGGTTTATATAGCTCATTGATGAGAGCTTGATGAGATAAACGTTTTCCTTGAAGTAGTCTCTGAGCCGCTTATTCAGCACTGACTCTTGGAGCAAGAAGTATAGAGGCAAATATAAAGCCATAATAGTATTCCCCAAACCTGTCATTATCAGTTATATATATCGAAAAGCCCGACAAAGTATTGTATAATTCATAGAACAATATTTTTGTAACAAAATTGTTAGTGCGCTGCTCCATAAACTGATCGTGATAATAAATAATGTCTATTTCTCCAAATAGTCAGGCCAATATAAATTCATAAACGAGCGCTCCAACAAAAAATGCTAACATATTCTTACAGGTAAGATGATCATAACAGTTCATGATATTTAATATCCTCTACATAAATTAAGATAGAAAATCAGGCAAAAATAAAGTTACCCAAAGTATAGTTGTAACTAAGATACAAATTCAGGGATGTTTATAATGAAAAGAAGCATTATGTTTGAAAAGCAACCCGATTAAAGAAAACAACTGAAATTCACTGTATCATTTATCCCAGGTGCTTCATGGGACTCTGGTAGATCCACCTACACTCTTTTTGTAGGAGGTGCTACACTCTTTTTGTAGGAGGTGCTTGTCCCAATCTCCCCCACGCCTTTGTTTATGGACTCTGTCCAAAACAAAAAAGCGAAGTTTGTCGATTTTTCCATTGTGTGCATTAACGAAATGTCTTACTATAGGTGATCTCAAATCTCGGGCTGCTACATCTGCCAGATGATCCGAAATTCTATTCTTAAGCATACACTTCGTCTTGCCAACATAAAACATGTCACATTTACAGAGCATTAAATAAACCACCCCCTTAGTCTCGCAATTTGCGAAATGGCGAGCTTTAATCCTTTTTCCTCGAGGGGTGGTTATTTCGGCTCCAGTTTGGATAAATCGACAAAATTTGCACCTCTGAGATTGGAAAGTTCCCTGGTGTCTACAGCACATTCCACTATTGTTAACAAATTCACTATTCGTAAGTTTATCCTTTAATGAAGGGCAGCGACGGTAAGTGATAGTGGGTCTTTGGCATAGAAACGTAGATATCCTCGAATCCCTGGTCAGGCAATGTCAATGTTTCCCCAGTATTCTAGATATTTCATTGTATTGATAGTTATAGGTCAGAATTAATCTTACCACAGAATCCTCTTTTTTGTTGTTTTTGGATGTATTTTTATTCCTAGGGGCCCCAAATCCACTCTTGGCTCTCTTATATGATTTTTAAGAATTTTATTAGAGTAACGTCTTGCCCGTAACCTAGTCATCAGATACTGGGCTTCCCTTTCAAAATCTACATCAGTAGTGAAATTTCCTCTGACCCTTAAGTACTGGCCATACGGAATACTGTTCTTTAAGCTTAGGGGGTGGACACTACTGGCCTCAAGGATGGCATTGCCAGCCGTGTCCTTTCTGTACAGGCTGGTATACAGGACCCCTTTGTCGTCCTTACATACCATAATGTCCAAAAAGGGCAATTTATTCTGATCTGCAGTCATGGTAAATCTCAAATTGTAAGTATTGAAATTAAGGACATCGACAAAGTCCAATAGCAGATCACTTCCCACTGTCCACAACATCAGGATATCATCTATGTACCTGTGCCACGACAGCACGTGGCACAGGTACATATATAAGTCCTCCCTGGCCCATAACTCTTGTTCCCATCTACCCAGATATAAATTGGCATATGAGGGTGCACATTTTGTTCCCATAGCAGTACCTTGTTTCTGTAAATAATAATTGTTGTTAAAAAGGAAAGCATTATGGGTTAAAACAAATTCCAAAAAGTTTCAACAGAAAATCACTGTGTGCATTCTCGGTAATCCCCAATGTGGCCAAAAACCTCTCTGTCATTTTTAACCCCTTTGAGTGTGGAATCGAGAAGTACAGGGCCTCGACGTCCAGGCCCACCCAAAGGGTACCTGGGGGCACTTCTAAGTCTTGGATAAGGGAGATTAAATGTGGGGGTGTCCCTAACATATGAGGCCAGGGATTCAACATGAGGTCTAAGGAAGTGATCTATATAGAAACTTTTTTCTCCAATGATTTATGGATCTTAGGAAGTGCATAGAGAACTTGGGTTCTGGGAAATGGGATTTTGAGGAAATCAAAGCTGAAAAATAAAAAAACTTACTGGCTGGATCACCAGATGAAAATAAGGTTAAAAGCCTAAAAAATAAAACAAATGCAACCACACCTGAGGATTGGTAAGTTGCAATATATTACATTTTTGATTTTGGGTTTAGATACACTTTAATGTTATGGGTAACTGTAGATGTAAATGTATATCTACAGTTTACTGGATGAATGCACTGAATATTTCATGAAACTCTTTGTGCATATTAAGGTATGTATAAAGGAAACACATTTTTTCTATTATTGAATAGAGAAAGGAATGGTTAACATGCTTTTAAAGATTTTTTTTGCTCTTTGTGTTCTATCAAGAATGTTTCTCTTCACTTCCTCTCCTGAAGACACAACATAAGGTGAAAAAAAATATCCCATGGTGAGTTTAAAAAACCCTGAAACTTTCCATTTATTTGTTTTGGATAGAGGTCAGGGGTCAGTGACCTAAGACATGGGTTACACAGTGGGCACACAAAGCCATTTTCAGTGGCACCCAGAAGATCATTTCTACACACCACATGTCTGCAAAACTGTTTGATATTTCTAATTAAAAGATAACTGTATAAAAGTCTGTTAAACAGTATATAGTCTGTAGTGTAGTGAGTTTACCATACAAAGTCTTATGTTTATAAGAGATGGCCTTGATCTCTGCATTTGGAATCACATACATTCCTGAAGAGAGTGCTAAAGTGTATGTATACCCTAACAGTGAACTTCATGTATTTGCACCCTTTTGGCCTGCTGAAAAAAATAATTAAAAGTGTTCTGTTATATCTGTTTTGTAAGTGCAAATAAATGTCTGTTGATTCTGCCAGAAATCTTGGGTGCTGAAAACTCCCTGTGCACAAGATGGGGCTATGGAGATGAGGAGGAGGGTTATTTGTAATGAATCAGAAATGAAGTAGTCAGGGCTTACAACAGGTGCTAATGATTCAGGGCCAAAAATACACTTGTGTTGTCATGTCTAAGAGAAAGGTAGAAGCACACTATATATCTTAAACATCAATGGATATATTTCTGTAGGGTCTTTAAAGGGATAAAACATGGGGAAATGTGAATGTATTGCAAAAATGTATGAAATATGTTTTTTATTATTATTATTATTATTATTTTGTCTTGGCTTTAAAGTTGAGGCTTAATCAACTTATATTTTACCTTCCTTGGTCCCTCCTTTCCCCCCCTAAAAATTTTAATAACATTTAAAAATAAAACCTTCCCATTTCCATTACATTTTATGTCATCTCTGGATCTTTGTGCTTCTCTGTGCAATGTAGGCAGATCAGGGCTGGTGGGAAGGACTGTACATAGCTTCCTGAAAACATCAAAAACACCCCTGTCATTAATTCTCTCAAGAGCCCTCAGCAGGCTGGTTCTTGGGAGGAGTTATGCAAATATCAACATGTCTTTATGGGGAAGGGTGTAAGTCTGGAGGAGCGGGTGTTCTTAGGCAAAATGACAATTTACAACTAAAAATTACCTCCTCTCCACATTCCCCCCCAGTATGGAATGCTTCACCCCAAATCTCTCTTATAGGGCCACTACAGCATACAATAATTAGGGGAATTTACTAAAACTGGAGAAGACAAAATCTGGAGATGTTGTGTGTGGCAACTCATCAGCTGCTAGCTTTTATTTTCAAAGCTTAATTGAACAAGCTGAAGAGAGAAGATGATTGGTTTCTACCCACAGCTGTTTTAGATTCGGTCTGCTCCAGTTTTAGAAAATTCTCCCCATTGTATTCTGGTAATTGTATGGGCTCAGTTTTTACTCATGTGGTTTAAACCCTTTTTACCAAAAAAGGAAATGTAATAAAAAATGTATTAGTTGGAGTTAGGCTTTAAAACTACATGTCCATCTAAGAATACCTTTTCCTCAGGGTGCCAAAAGTGCTGGGATTTCCCTGCACAAAGAACAGTGTTTTTCACTTTGTTAACAAAAGTAGAAAATCAACTTATCTACTGGCAGGAAAAAGGGTAATAAAATGTTTTCCAAAATCCTATTTATATACAGATCTGACTGGTAAGTACTAGAGATGAGAATGGGCTTGGAGTGAGCCCTGTTCACCTGAACCTGATCAAAACTCTGACCGCCACCCATCGGGCACATTTACCACCCCTTTGGTATGTATAGCTGCGTAGCAAGGAATATGCTTCCCCACAACTGATTGGGTCAGGAGGAGAGTGTGGTGGTCAGAGTTCTTAGTGGGCTTGGTCAAGCTTATGTGGCCTGAATTCGCACCAAGCCCAGCCACATCATTAGTAAGCCCCAAGCTTGAACCAAAAACTTGATAAGACTTCACAAACTGGACATATCTTCCCAACAATTCATTAAACAATTTTCAGTTTCAAGTAAATTATATCTTGTATACCTAACTCATTCATTCAGCAACACTTTTCTTCAGCAGTGCTTACTTGAAATAACATTTTATCTCTATAGAACACAATGTGCTCAACAAGCAGTTTAACTTTTCTATTATTTGAAGTTCCCACTTGTACTCCATTTGCTGGGGCTAGTTCAACAGACATAAAAAAAGGAAATCATTTCTATAACTTGCCTTTGTTGCAGGGTAAGACACGCATCTGATGACACCATTAAGCTAAATAAACAGGCACTCTGTGGTGGAATTTTGCTGAAATACATCAATAAAATATGCACTTTCATTCTGAACTGTGTTGGGGGTTAAGCAGCATATGCTGAAACAAAAGTTTGAAGGCAGAATAACAACATAAACATAGATATGGTTCAGATATTTCCTTTATTCCTATTCATAAGTGCAGCTGTTTGGAGTGTTTGATTGCGAATAGAGTGAATAATAAAGCTGCAGTTATTAGAAATACACATTTTTGTATTATTTTTTTTATTTTTTGAAACATATAACCAATCTTTATACATGGCATGAAAGCTATGCTGAGATTTACAGTAAAGTTGGTATTAAAAAGAAACATTTAAAGGGATGAGACATAAAAGTGGATGTAGGTTGTTTATGATGGGCAATCATTTCAGAGAGGGGGTATAGTATGCCACCTAGGCAAATTGCAGACATGTAAGCTGGCTAAAAATTTGTTCCATTTAATTTCAGATTTTTCTTTTGGGTTTCAGGCCCAAATGTCTTTTCATTTGATCGGATCTTTCAGGATTTCGTTTTAGTTTTGGACAGGGTTTTCTGATTGGCCAGAAAACAGCCATCTGTTCAATTTAGTTTCATTTTAGATGAAATGTGGATGATCCACAATTTCGTTAAAAGATCGTTTGGATTCATTTTCACCTGGCCTCATTGGAATTCGAACATTCGGATGCATCCAAATGTACGAATTCATGACATTTCATCTGAATTTGCATTCTGAACAAAATTTACATGTCTAGCAAACTGATTGCTCATGGACTAGTTAAAAGGTTAAAAAAAATGTGTCAACTATTATGATGCCACTCTGTCAAGAAGTCTGTTGGAAGTCTGCCTGCTTGGAAGACAGCCATAATAGAATATACTACACAGAGAAAAGACTACAGAATTGTGCATTTTTTTATTTATTATATGTAATATAGAAGTGTTATGTAGAGACAGGTACCATTAATAAGTGTTCTCTATGGTTCTGAAAATGACATCACATATCAAATGACTGGCCAGTTAATGCTACCCAGAGCAGCTGCAGACACCGTGGAATAATTAATCCTCAAAATTTACAGCATACTTTCACTTTTAATTTTCTCTAAACTTTTAAAGAGCGCAGAGTTGAGACCAGATTTGGACTATTGACTACTATAAGGATACATTGCTCCACAGTACCTTCAGCTATAGAGGTCAGTAAAGTCATGTAAATATTTGTTATGTCCATAGCTTGGCAACAGTTTTACTATAAAGTTTACTTAGTAGTGCAGCCAGATGCAAAAGATGCATGCTAGGATAGACATTAGCGTGAATCAGTCTGCAATTATTTGACATTGTAAATGCAATATTTTCATGTGTGGCTAGAGTGTATTTTTAACTGTCCATATCTACAGGTAACTCACTTTCAATTTGCAACTAAACTTTTTCACCTGAACTCCAATTATTAGAATGAAAATTAGGCTATTTTTTTCTTTAACACTTTATCCTTTCAGTGTGAGACCAAAGAAAGTTGTACTTTACATCCAAAGGCACAAAGACACTCAGCGAGGTGATTTCATATAAAATCCATTAACATAGCTTTTTTGAGGATTGCGGCAGCACAAGGCTTAATTTCATCATCTTTTCTGTCTGATACTGTTCTCCCTAATTCCAATTAATCAAGTTTTGGCACTGATTTAACTTGAAATCTATTTCCAGGTTAATTAAAATATGTCCAGGTCTCTCCGGTAATTTGTAAAATGATGCTCTCCTTGGAAATCATATAAAAGAATATAGAAACTGTCTATAAAATTAGAGCTGCCATGATTGAATAAAGCATTTCAAGAAGTAGGCTTAAAGACGGTACAAAAAATAACTTAATCTTCAGGATGAAGTCTTCACATTAGACCCACAAGTTTTTTAAGGAAGGTTCTTGGAGAAAGTTGCGTTACATGAACTTTTCGACTGCAAAATGTGAAAACAAATATGTAGGGGCAAATATAAGATGCCAATGACCCCTTCATGAGGCTGCTGATCATTGCTACAATTAGGTGTATGCCAAACTGTCATATCTCCATCTGGAACTTGAAGTACACCTACACTATATGGTATCTGCATGTGCTGCTGCCAGTTTTGCCTCTATTTCCTAAAACATTTCATCATTTACTACCCCACTTAATCTTTCTGTGTCCTTACTAGCATCCCTAATAATTTATCCAGTCTACGTTTTTGTTGATAGTGATCATGGGAATCAAGGACTCAAAACCTGCTTTTACCTGGTCTCGAGCCTTGAACTTGTTTGGGACCCCCCTTGGGACTCCTATGGCATCTATATACACATGTGGGTCAAAACTGCCTGCTGGGGTGCTCCTTTTTCTTCTACGAATGGGCGATGGTTCAGGGTGGGGAGGTGGACGTGTCATAGGAGAGAATGTAAAGGGGCATAATAGCCTTTGCCAGAGCACACTCTCCTCTCCACCGCCCTCCTATCCTAGTCCTCACGCGCATGTCTCCACACAACCAGTACACATCCCCTAAGGACTGAGTTTGATTCTGTACTAGGTCGGCGGGGGCGCTGCTATAAGAGGCGCAATACCCTTTCGAGAAGTTGCCCAGATGCCTTCCCTCCCCTACATGGCGAGCATAACAGGTGTAATCCCCAGGATATATTGTGATGCCTTCTCCTGGAGTGGGTGCCCTTGTTATAACAGGGTACTCTGCCTTCCACCACTCACATGCTGAGTGATTAGTGGAGATATTGGCGAAAAGGCTTAGGAAACACTCTTCTGCCTCCGCGGGTATATGTGGTCTGGCGCTGCCACAAACGTAACAATTAGTCTGGTTGTGCTTATTGGCGTTGTACCTCATCCACCCAAGCCAAAGATTGACTTCCGAGAACCCGGTCTCGGCTGCCATAGTGTCCTCGAAGGTAGGGTCCGCCATTGCCACCATACCCTTCAATGTTTGCATATGAGGCTTCAAGGGATTGGGTGGAGGTTGCTTCTGTACAGGCTGCCATTCATTGTTATTATACATGTCCTCCAATCGGAAAGATCCTCTATGGCCCGACTCCCGTCTCCCAAACCACCATCCCAACACATACACACCTCTATCTGAGGGGCTTGGGTTTCGTATATTCAGAACAAGTGTCATAACGGGACCTGGCTTAGAGTGAGACGGGTCAGCAAGGGCTCTCCTTTATTATCTTTACTGTCATAGGCTGGCTGGGGTTTATACCCCCAGGGTGTCCCTGTATTCCAGGCCGCTGCTCCCCAATAATCACAATTCTTTCCTCATGACCCCTTGGTGACACAGCTATACATGTACCCTTCCCCATGTCCTATTGTATACCATTTTGCTCTATTGGCGTGTGTAGGGCAGGTGAATATTGGAAGTTAAATGTGGCCACATGTGTGTTGGAGGAGTTGTACCAGAAAGTGACTACCCCATCCTCCTTAGTAATAGCAACCTGTTGTGCTTCGGCAGCACTAAGTATTAAAAGGAGATAAAGGATCATGGTTTGTTCCCCTCGGTCTCCTTGGGCTCAGAGACCTTGGGAGGCATGTATCCACGAGTTCTTCCCGGCCACCTTTACTGATGTGGCGGTTGTTAGGAGGACCTGGAAAGGTCATTCAACCATCTTACTCCTTCTGCAGTGAAATAATACCTTCTAATGTGAATTCTTGTGCATCTCATAAGCTCTGATGCATCCTCTTTTCCTATACATTCGATTGGTCTTTTATTAAGTAGATGGATGGGCCCACCAATAAAACTTTTGCCCTGGGCTCATTCATACTTCACTTTACCTTCAATTTCTAAATAAAGCTTTTAACAGGTCAATTTGATTGTGTAGTATACAAGCATAGGATACAATGTGGAAAATATATTCTATAAGTACACACTATGCTTGTTCCTAACAGGTTTGTAATCTAGTATAATAAATACCAATGTACTGTAATTAAATTATATTAATTTATTTATAAATGTATGCCATATGGAGAGATGGCAGCACACCACACTGGGTCCATTAATTCTATTATGAAAGTGATTAACAGTGTATTCCTCACTATCATTTATCACACCACCACCCTACAGAAATCACATTTACAGAACTTGAAAAACTGTGAAATTATACATTAGGAGTACTTCAACTTTTTGGTGGGCAAATTGTTTCATGGAGCCACATAATATGAAAACCACCAGCAGTTTAAGTAAATTGGGACAAGCATGGGGAAACCCACAGCATATCTGCTCATGCTTGCCGAGACTGAAGCATCTCATGGACCCACTGTGGCCTCTATTCCTGACTTTCCCAATGTTCAGCATATGTGTGTGGATGTAGATGTGCAACTTTGAGTTGTATATATTTTAGACCTGGTTAAGTGAATGTCAGCAGCTCTAATTATTATTTCATATAAAAATATGAAATTAAAACTGAACTCTTGGAATAAAAAAAAACACATATTAATGCAGCTCTGTATTCATTAGCAAATCATTAATGTATGTTTAATGCAACCAGTGTCAGTACCTAGTAATACCAGCCCTTGCAATGCTCTAAACAGCAGCACTCAGGCTAGGGGAGGGAGGGGCAGGACTTGTATCCAGGTGTGTTTCATGCAAATGTGATTACATAGAACATGATGATAAAAGGAAACAGCAGAGTTATGATGACCTCATCTCTATGCTGCTGCTCATTCACTGTCCACTCAACAGACTGGGTTGGAGTGAAACGACATTATTGTTATTATTATTATTATTATACAGGATTTATATAGCGCCAACAGTTTGTGCAGCGCTTTACAATATAAGGCAGACATTACAATCACAATACAATTCAAGACAAGATGGTAAGGAGGGCCCTCTCCGGGGGGGTTTACAATCTGAAAGGGAGGGGCAAGGGATACATGAGGAGGTAGCTGTGTGGGGATGAATTGTTTGAGAAAGGGATTGTTCAGTGGCTAGGTTGAGGTGGGATAGGCTTCCATGAAGAGATGAGTCTTAAGGGATCGCCTAAAGGCAGTCAGTGTGGGAGATAGACGGACATAACTGTATTCCTTAACAGTAAGTAGAGTCGTCAACCTGGCTGTAGTTTGTTAGGTTGCTGTGTAAAACGCAGGCCTGGGTGGATGTAATAAAAATACTCCGTCAGGTAAAATAGCTTCAATATATATTTATTTTAACTGTGAATTTAGCTGTTTGCCTGGAGTTGATAGTGCAAATGTATGTTAATGGTAGGGGGAATAAGACAGACAGCAATGGTTTTTCAGAGCTTCACGGGATCACGGAATTGATGCATGGTGGCCACCTGTGAAAGGTTTCTATAGTTGATGACCATATGTAATGCCAAGAGTTACATAGATCAGCCTAGAATCATTTGGCAAAAAATCAAAATATTCTGTTAGCCAATCTGAGATCATTGTTAAATTCTATTCACTGTGCGATCTGACATATGTTGTATATAATTTAGTAGAGATAACTGTTTTTTTAATTTTTCTTTTTCTCAAGGAAGATAAATCATATTTCATGAGCTTATTAAATACATTTTTCAATTGATTTTATGAGCTGCTAAGCGCAAGCACAAAATGTTTTATCCATTTACTTGAAACATGCAATAGAAAATGAATATTTATTTCAAAATTACCACAATCACTTCTAATTAACCTCCACTTAGCAGCTCTTGGAAGTAACGATGCTTGTTTAATTTCAGTCTTTATCTCTCAGGCTGAAAGCCATGTATTTGGAACCTTGTACTTGTATTTCATCAAGGTAAATCAGATTATTCCAAGCGTGTAACAGTATCTTATCTTTTCAATAAGTGGTCTTGCCACATGTAAGTGAGACTTTTGAGGGGTTAAATTATTGTTTGCAGCCAATCAATTTGTTAGAGCATAGGATGTGCTTTGCCTTCTGCTTTCTGCTCTCTGCACCAAGAAGATCCAGTTTTCCAAAGCCTAACCGTATGTTCAAATAAGGACGTATAAGGATCTTTGTAAATCATCAATAGATACAAATATCATTATTTAAATAGTAGTAAATTAAAAACATATTTTGAAGGCTGTGTTGATGTTTTTATTTTATTTTTTTTCACATGTTTGATCCCTTGGTCACCACCTGGATTAATTAGAAAAAAACACGTTGCAAAACAATTCCAAAATACTTATCTATCAGGCTATAAGAATGACAAATTTAATCTTGATGGTCTTCAACTGACAAAAGCTCAACAAAGATTAAGGGCTAACAATCCTCGCCTAGAGCTATCAAGATTGATTAATCTCAAACTGTATGGAGGATAAAAGAAACATTAAAAGACGTACATTGCTGGAATGTCCAATTCTATAATATGTATATATTATCATCTATTATTCTTCAGGGTGTTAGCCATGTTGGTTAAGTTGTAACCAACATAGTTTATTTAAATATTCTATTTAAGTGACTTTTCTATTTTAATCTATCAGAGGATTTCTGCTTGCAAACTTTACAGCCAGTGTTGATAGGCTTCACATCTGCTTCTCTCCCAATACAAGTCTATAGGAATGTAAAAGCAGCTGAAAATGCAGGTCAACTACAAACACAATGACAACTGCCTCATTTATGGATACTATGTAGTGCACAGATGTGATCGCAACACTTATAATCATCAAATATTTGCCAGTTCCAAGCAATATAACCAGACTAAAATAAACCAACATTGAATAAAATAGCCGCAAAAAAACTACATTAAAAACAATATAACTAAGACAGCCCAGCCTTGCAGCTCTGTGGAAGCACTGGGAGAAAGCACTTGTATCAACTAGAAATCAAGAACACAGAAGCACACTGGCACTGGCTCCATTTTGAGAATACCTGGGTGGTTCCTCCACTGCCATTCCTCTATTTGCATTTTGGCTCCAACACAACAAATACTTTTGTGAGTGCATTATATATTTTTTTTTCCATTTCACATTAAAGTTTTGAACTAGTACACTATGCTAGTTTACTTCAGTGGTGTTGTTTTCAAATGCAAGTCAACTGCAGGTCTAATGCATCTGCAATGAATTCTAACAGGGTTATTCACAAGAGGGTGAATAGTTTGGAGAAGGCAGGAGAAGTGAACAATCTAGGACAACATAGCTGTACTGGAAAGTGAGCTGAATTGGAATATTTTTCCAAATCAGCTATTTTGATTACTAGATTATTCACTTCTCCTGCCTTCTCCAAACTCTTCACCCTTTTGTGAATAACACTGTAAGTGATCTCAGAAGTGTCTCAAACTGATATTAAAAGCACACATCATTTACCCATTGAAGTTAGTCAACACAAGCACTTAAGGTGGACTGAGTTAAAATATGCACCAAAGCTTGCTCATGCAAATAAGATGGTACTGCTCAACAGTCTTAAACTGAACTTAAAGCTGTGCACCAGATATAACCCCCCCCCCCCCAAAAAAAAACCAAACCACCTCCCCCCCCCAAATTAATA
>NW_017307110.1:554674-556759 GCF_000935625.1 Nanorana parkeri | reverse complement strand
TTAAAGCTTGGCCCCAAAAAAAACCCCCCCCCCCCCAAAAAAAAAACATACCATCTACCCTCCCCTAATTAATTACTGTAGCAATTTTGCAATTTTTTGCAATTCCACATATACTCACCTAAATCTGTGGTAATTTGAAGTGCTGGGTGCCTAGTCTTCTGTCTTTCTCACTGCTGAGTTATTGTGCCCTTCTTCAGGTGTCTATTTTGCTGCCTGGTAACACTTTCTATTGGCTCTTCAAGGGTATTCAGGTCCTGAAATCTCTAGCAGTGATGTGGTGAAAAGAGCAGTCAGCATCATTCCCGGACTCCAGCACTGGAAATCTGGCCTTCCCTAGCAGAAGAGGTTCTGGTCAGGGACAAGTGATAGTTAAGTTACGTAAGAAAAAAAGCTTGGGTTTGGGGTCCTTTTGTAATACTAAATAGGGAGGAGGAATAGGCTTTTTGACCCAGAGATGAACTTAAGATTCTTACTCCTCCAAAACTTTTGTTTGGTAAGGTGGGGAAGGACTACGGCATCTGTAAGGCTGTAACTGCTGTTCAGATTGAATGGCACCACATAACACAAATGTATGTAGTGTGCGTTGCTGCACATTAGTGCAATGCAATAGTGTGGATGGGCCCTTAACATTGCAGTAATGCCACATGATTGGCTAATTAGATAATTGCATGAGCAAGCAGGTATACAGGCATTCCTGAAATTGTTAGGTGAGTGTATGTAGAAAAGTAAATATTTTGTAGTGAGGAAACTGACAGCATTTGGGTTTTTTGAACCTCTAGTTATCCATGCTGAAGATAAATGTTCTTAGCACCAAAGGGGTTAACAACAATTACAGTAAATGTTATGGTGGATCGCAAAGAAACCTATTGTTCCTTTATGTAATGCCTATCCAGTGGTCAACCGAGTGATTGCACATAGGATGAAATTGGTTAAACAATCAGACTCTTCAGGAGAACAATCGCCCTGATACATTTTCTCCATTTCGTATTCACAATGTATCGCCTTTTTGTTCACCTAGAGAAAAATCAATTTCCATTCACTGGAGTAGAAAACTACTTGTTGATAGCTTGGTTCTACAAGATAAAACATACTTTTCAATTAGCATAACCTGCCACAATGCCAATAGAAGAAGCATGAAAAGTTGCTAGATTTACTAAAAGCTCTCTATCTTTACAGTACATTGTTTTACATCAAACCCAGCAACCTTTCATATTGATTTCAGTTAAATATAATTTGGCTGCAGTGGTATGAAATCGCTACCACTAGAAAAGCAGCAGTCTCAAAAATGGAGAAAAAAAACCCCTCAAAGTGAGCAACAAAATGATTGTCAAAAAGGGAAATAGAGGCAATTACAGAGCTGCGTTATTGGATTTTGCCATAGCACAATAATTTGAATAATATGTATTTTTCACATCTCTGCTGCTACTAAGATCATTTTATTGTTGACAAATCTAATCCTGTTACACATGTTTAAAAGTTTAAACTTTCCGAAGGGCAATTATTAAGGTATGGAAAAGGGCACCGGTTCATAGATTTTCTCCAGGTGCCCAATTCCTAAAACGATTTTGCCGCAAAACTATAAATGAGCCTTACATTTTGCCATGCTGACTTCTAAGTCAAAATTTGCATGCAAAAAAATCACATAGATTTGTTTTTTAACAGAGCCATGTGATCACCATGTTAACTCTAAAACCATAATTATTGTCTTTGTTGATGGCACTGGCAGCTACCACTCTCTTTTCAGGTGCATTCATTGTGCACCTAGAAATACTTTTTTTATATAGAAGACAACATCCAGTTAAAATATTACAAATTAAAGTTTAAAAAAGAAAAAAAAAACTTTTACATTGTTTTTCCATTTGTTTAACCTCTTGCCGTCCGCCCGTAGTAAAAAAACGGACGGACGGCACTGCAGCATCTGCGGGTTGCCGTCTCCAGACGGCAATTTTTTTCTGCTCGCGCGCGCCCCCTAGCGGGCACGCACGGGCAGAAAAGACCCGCTAAATGCACACACCCGTTACCGGGTGTTTCACATATAGGCGATCGGCGGGTCCATAGCCCGCCGATCGCCTATATGTGCTCGTT
>NW_017307110.1:553881-554402 GCF_000935625.1 Nanorana parkeri | reverse complement strand
GCGGAGGTGATATATATAAAAGAGATAGTCACCCTCTCTCTCTCTCTCTCTCTCTCTCTCTCTCTCTCTCTCTCTCTCTCTCTCTACATATATACATATACACATACCTAAAAACTGCACAAACTCTAACAACTCTAAAACAGGGGTAAAGAGCACTGACAATCCCTATCGGAGTATCACCAGTACTCCAGTTCTCTTATGACAAGATTCTTGCCCATTCTGCCTACTGTAATTGGTGGATTTCATTATGAAACAGCACAGCATGCTAAACCAAGTCATAGTTAAAACAATTTTTTTGTTAGCACCTGGAAAATATGTTTCCAATTTGCGCTTAAAAAATACATTAGTTATCCTGCTTACACTTTGATTACTTAGGACTATGCCACTCTAGCAATCTTGCCACTGGTGAGAAGTCATCAGTGGCAGGATTATTACTATTATATATTATTATTATTATACAGGATTTATATAGCGCCAAAAGTTTGTGCAGAAATTTACAATGTAAGGAAGAAATTACAATC
>NW_017307110.1:547665-553442 GCF_000935625.1 Nanorana parkeri | reverse complement strand
CTCTCTCTCTCTCTCTCTCTCTCTCTCTCTACATATATACATATACACATACCTAAAAACTGCACAAACTCTAACAACTCTAAAACAGGGGTAAAGAGCACTGACAATCCCTATCGGAGTATCACCAGTACTCCAGTTCTCTTATGACAAGATTCTTGCCCATTCTGCCTACTGTAATTGGTGGATTTCATTATGAAACAGCACAGCATGCTAAACCAAGTCATAGTTAAAACAATTTTTTTGTTAGCACCTGGAAAATATGTTTCCAATTTGCGCTTAAAAAATACATTAGTTATCCTGCTTACACTTTGATTACTTAGGACTATGCCACTCTAGCAATCTTGCCACTGGTGAGAAGTCATCAGTGGCAGGATTATTACTATTATATATTATTATTATTATACAGGATTTATATAGCGCCAACAGTTTGTGCAGCACTTTACAATGTAAGGAAGAAATTACAATCACAATACAATTCAAGACAAGATGGTAAGGAGGGCCCTGCCTGTGACCGCTTACAATCTAAAAGGGAGGGAGAAGTGATACATGAGGAGGTAGCTGTGTGGGGATGAATTGTTTGAGAACGTAAAAATTGCTTTGGAGGACACAGAAGGGAGTGAAAAAAACTCTCCTGCTTGCATGTGCCACATGCACATTGCAGAGGTGGTACTCTCTGCTGGTGACTCAGATTTTGCATCACTTTCAACACTGTGAGTGCTACTTCCTGCTGCCAAAGCAGGTGAGGGAGAGACACATACATATGTGTCCAACCTGCATTTTCTGGCAATCCTGTTGCTGGATTATTGTCACTAGCAAGTGTGACATGGACCATAGAGTTAATTCAGGACTTGCACATTAATAACGGATTGCTAATTTTTGTAGTTTGGTATTCTAATGGAACCTCTGTCAAATATGAAACTGTTAAATGGAGTCCCACCCCTTGAAAAACATGAAATTCCAACAGTAGCCTATTTTATTTTTTACTCTGATGTTCCTTTCCTCATAATGGAAGATTCCCTTTACAAACCAATATGGCTGGTACAGACTTGCTCTAGGTGTGTCCTCACACTGCTAGGGCAGTCAGCAAAGGTAAAGAGGTCCACAAAGAGATTTTATCTTAGGTCTTCACGCAGCAAATACATGTATTATTTAAAAAAAAAAAGAAATTTACTATCATTCTTCACAGTGGATCTCTGGATAAGGCTGGTCTCAGATAGGACCTAAAATAATGTTTTTGGGAATGTGCAGAACAATATCAGCCTGAGCCTTGTGGTGTATGGTAATATAATACTCTCTAATTAGTGTAATTCCTGGTCATGTGTCCACTGTGAACAGCCAGCCATTATTTGCATGCCCTCCACCCCCCAACTCATGTGACAGTGTTTGGCAATTGCTATAGGCTGCTCATGTACTCAGTACTGCAGTGTGGGAAGGCCATGACAGTCAGAGTAATATTTCCAAACCTAAAAGTTTGAGTTTCCAATAAGCTGCAGCAACACATTCGATAACTGGGAACTGAGTTGTCATATCAAAGGATAAATGATATTCAGCTGAAGGGTTGCTATTCTCTGTATAGGCATGTGACTGGTGTGCTTAAAATACACCTCTTTATGTATAAATGGACTACAAAGCAACAAAATAATTTTTTTTTGTTTGTTCCTATATAATCTATTTATCTTCAATAAAATGTAATTCAAAGTGTATTCACTTGACACCAAAGATTTTATGATAGCAGAGCTTGTATATTTGTCATGGTGAACTAAGTTTTCTATATTTCTTGAAAAGCGTTATGAAATTTGGATAATGTTAGATGATGGATTAACTAGACTGAAGGCATTGTCTCTTCAGCAACAGATACACATAGGCTTGACTAAAACAATATAAGTTTAATTTTCAACTCAATCAATCTTGATTGAAAGAAGAAGAGATGCAATTTAAGGCTGAAGCTGTTGTGAAGCTGGCAACTGTGTAGTTTTTTGGTAAAATTGTGAAAGAAGAAATCAAAAATATAACTTTTGAAGCCTACAGTCTTGTTACAAAATTAATACAGTTTTAGCTACATCATTTTCTAGCACTGGCAGGTTTTCACATCATTAGTACTAAAGTGCTCTACTTTTATCATCATGGCTTGTTGTGCCCCATAGCTGTTTGTTGTTGAGCCAGTTCCCATGTTGGAGCCTATAGTACAAGTTTTGAAGTGATGGTGGATCCAAGACCCCAACAACCATCCCTTCAGTTTCTTTGTCCAGTCCCACACTAGAGTCAGCCCATGTCAGGAATCACACACTTTTTTACTATGAGAGGCCTCTGTATACACTATGGTTCTTGGCCTAGTCAGCAGGGGGTCCCACCAAATGCAGTGAGGCCCATGAAAATAGGGGCCCAGGCTGCAAGTCATGAAGCATTTCCCATCACTGCCAAGCAAGGGAATTCTCCTTTACCAGGCCATCACTCATTCCTGACCTGAACTGGTCCCATATTTATATCCCCCAGGAATTGGCCATTTTACATAAGTAACAGGAAAAGGATCTTTCACTCCTCGTCTCATTTCTTTCTCTTGATTCCTTGTATAGACTTGTCTGCACTGACAGCAGAAATACTATATGTTCACAGCAGGTATTAGGGTTTGCAATCAACACTAGCGTGCCATTATTTCATCTACATTACATATATAAAGTTGCTAGTCTTGTACCATAATACTGACAGGAAATCTATGTTTCAGGCAAGCATTTTAGATTGTTATAGGTTGAACTCTATTGAGGAACGTTACTTTCCCTGCTGTACTAAGCATCAATGAACACAAAAAACAGCAATTCTAGAGTATATTGTGAGATTTGTGTTTTATCTGAAGTTTTCATTTGATGCCCTATGTTTTTAAGCCATATTTGTTTGTATAGAACAGTCTGCCCTGGCGAAAAGAAAAATAGTTACTTCTGCATGTCTGTATGCATATAGCTGCATTAATTACATCTGTCCTCAAAGAAAATGCAGGCAATCCCAAAGGAACACAAGAAAAATCATTTTGCTAAAATGACTGATTGCAAGCTGTCATACAAGCCACAGAAATCAATGCTAAATGATCACGTTGCTCTAGCGATATTTATCTGAATGCAAGCAGAGAAATAACAGTTTGACCTTTGGTCAATGTCTTTGTAGTTGTATCTGTTCTTAATATCTATTTCTCATGCTGTTTACGTCCAATGAGTCCCCACATCAGGCATGCCAGCCTGTTTCTTTGGGCCGCAGAGGGACCTTGCTTGCAATCCTTGTCCAGTTTAAAATTAAAACCAAACAAGGCCCTGGATGGTTCTCAGGCCATTAACAATAAAATGCATTTTTATAAAGATGGAGTTGAAGGTGTTTTCAAGAAACATTTACCTTTGTCTTCCTTAAAGCATAATGCTTATCAGGCTCAAACCCCCCCACAAAAAAAACACATATGCAGTATATTTCTGCAATACATGCCCAAATGTTTTTGATGTATCAATTTAAAGACTTTGCCAGTACAGAAAAATGCCTGTTGGTCAACCAAAAATGTACTTAGCTTCTAATTTTCTCTTCTGAATGATACCACATGCCTTACTGTGTAATGAAATAGCAAGAATTAGTGTGAGCCCTGCCTTGTTTTCTATTGTTAACTACAGAATCCCTCCCATTCTCCTTATCACCACAGCATAGGGACCAATTGTTCTGTAGTGAAAGATAAGAATTAGGAGGGGTAATTATACTTGGAATAATACAGAAGTGTGTACAGCTCTAAATTTCTGAATTTAATGTCAACAGATTTTTTTTGCATTTAAAGCCCATCTCTGGGCAAACTACACTTGCAGTGGAGCTACCCCCAAACTGCAAGAGTCAAGTGCTTGTTTATGCCTAAGGGACCAGAGTCAGCGCTCACCTGTCTCCCCTCCGCCCTGGCTGGTGAATTGTCCCTCGGCATCCTTGTGCCTAATGCAGGTCTATGAAACCTGCATTATACATGATAACATCCGCAGTCCTTAGGCTGCCGGAGCAGCTGTGGGGATCAGACTAGCAGCCCAGTGGGAGTGGGGATCAGGTACATAAAATACCTTTTCCCTGTCCCCTAGGCATAAGCATGCATTAAACCCTTGCATTGCGGCGATAGCACCACTGCAAGGGTAGTTTTTTGGTTTGCCTGGAGATGGACTTTAACAATCAGATATAACAAAATACTTTCAATGATATATTAACAGACAAAAAAAAGGAATAAATAAGTGAAGTTAATTGTTAGCATTCACATACCCTTTGATAAATTCGATATTTATTTTAAAGTTATTGTAGGTTTGTTAAGGTTAGTGTGAGCCCCTTAGTGTGAGTCCCTGCAAAACTAGTATAGCTTGTTTGGACATTTCCTACTCAGTTTGGCACTGTTTTTATTGAGTTTAATATGCCTTTTCCTGTGCCTTTAGCCATTTCATGGCTATTACTGTGTATCCTCTTTACCACAAGGCAATACTGGGTCAATGGATAGACCAGGAGAGAATAAATCCAAAATAAAACATGTATCATTGTTTTTTTAATTAATAAATGTGTGGCCACTTTCACACAGAAGATGGTGGGGCTATGTTCACAACTTCACACCTTTACATTTTCATGCAGGGCAGTTGTAATGTTTTACATTTTAGATGCATTATTTTGCATCCATTCATCCCAATGGAAGGTGCTGGAAAATGCAACACAGGTATACAGTATATAGAAAATGTACTATTTAACTACCAAAAGTTTTATTCTGCACTAAAACCTTTATCTTAAAAATAAATTTGCTATTTTAAAAACCCACTATAAAAGAAAAATAGTGAAGAAAACAATTCTGGGTTTAACCAATCATTTTTGGCATATACATTCTTAATTATTCCCATGACTGGGGACATGGCCTGGGGTGTGCCCATTGCCTAAATACATTGTACTAGAAGTCGTCCCTCTTTCTCATCTCCAAAAGTTGAGCTGTATGTTTAAAGTGTATCTAAACCCAAAAGCAAAACATTATTATATTGCAGTATACCAGTCCTGAAATGTTGTGGATGCATTCATATTCTTTTTTAGGCTTCCTTATCCTTTATTTTTACCTGGTAAAAATTATCCTTTATTTTCTCCCTAAGGGCTTGTTTACAAGAAATCCAGTGTGTTCCAGTACGGTGGCTGAAACACACTGAATTGTATAATTACCTCCCTGTGTTCTGGGTTGGGAGGGGGTGTAGTGGTGCATTGAAGTCAATTGCCACACCTCCCACCCTGCAGTGCGATCGGCTGCACCTGAATGCATGGCACAACAATGCCCATAGTGTGATGTGATAGCAAAAAAATAGTGCATGCACTGGATGTGGTGTGAACAAACCCTAAGACAGGAAGTGTGCTACTGGCTGGATTACCAGCTGAAAATAAAGGGAAAAAGCCTAAAAAAAGAAAACTAGCCACCACATCTACTAACTGGTTAGCTGCAATATATTACATTTATATTTTGGGGGTATAGAGAAACTTTATTGTCTTGTTATGGGCTTTGTCATTTCACATCAACTTATCAGTGTACAGTTGCCTATTTACATTGTGTATGCTTTGATTTTTTTTTATCTGTTTCTCCCTTTAAATGAGACCTGGTTATGAATCAGCATATGAAACACTGGCCACAAAATGCACTATTAAAGGAGAACTATGAGATGAGTGATTTCCACTCACCTCATAGTTCTAAGCCGACCTGTGACAATGAGACTGTCACAGGTCGGCTCAGTAGATCGGGAGGTGAGGGAACACATACCGGG